>NW_016107467.1:49546-67677 GCF_001604975.1 Cebus imitator | reverse complement strand
TGTGGAAAGGCTGGGAGTCAGCAGGACCCTGTATAGCAGGGCAGAGGACTGGGTTTTGTTCTCTGCCACCCAGGCTGGAGTGCAGTGATGCAGTTGTAGCTCCTGGCAGCCTCAAACTCCTGAGCTCAGGTTATCCTCCCACCTCAGCCTCCCAAGCAGCTAGGACAGCAGGTGGGTGTGCCACCACGCCTGACTCATTTAAAAAAAAAATTATAGTGATGGGATCTTGCCGTGTTACCCAGGCTGGTCTCAAACTCCCGGCTTCAAGCGATCCTCCCGCCTCAGCCTCAAAAACTGTTGGGATAACAGGGCTGAGTCACCGTACCCAGCCTGGATTTTGTTCTGAAATGGATGCAAAGCAGTTGGAGGCAGTGACTTCTGATTTAGGCGTGAGAACAAACCACATGGACTGGGGAATGGATTGTAATTTCCTGTGTTCCTGAGAGCAGGCTTCCTTTGGAGAGAGGTTGAGATTCTGGCTCCCTGAGGTTGCGCAGGGAATCCTGGAAGATGCTGCACCTGAGACACACTCAGCTGGCCCTGGTGAAGGGAGAAGACCCTTTTCTAGCTGGCAATGAGATGCAGCTGCACAGCAGTACAGGGTTGGAAGCACAGTGCTTCAGAGCACGGTCCTCCGAGTGTGGCATCTGAACCAGCAGCGGCAGCAGCACCTGAGAACTTGTAAGAAATTGAAGTTCTCTGGCCTCACTGCAGCCATCGTGAATCAGAAACTCTGGGGTTGGGGGCCAGGCACAGTGGCCCATGCTTGTAATTCCAATACTTTGGGAGGCCGAGGTGGGTGGATCATCTGAGGTCAGGAGTTTGAGACCAGCCCGGCCAACATGGCGAAACTCTGTCTCTACTACAAAAACTAGCTGGGCATCATGCCATGCGCCTGTAATCCCAGCCACTCAGGAGGCTGAGGCAGGAGAATTGCTTGAACCTGGGAGGTGGAGGTTGTAGTGAGCTGAGATCCTGCCATTACACTCCAGCCTGGGCCGCAGAGTGAGACTCCATCTCAAACAAACAAAAAAGAAACTTTGGGGTTGGGACCCAGCATTCCGCTTATAACAAGACCTTCAGGTGATTCTCATGAGGATGTAAGTTTGAGAAGCCTGTTAGAGGGTGTTAGTGGCAGATAGTGGCAGAAAAGATTTGGGACTTCTACAAAGGCAGTAGTCTCATAAGAAGGTAAGACAGACACAGTAAAGGACTATAGCTAAGTGGCAAGGGGCAACAGCTAAGTGGTGCCCAGTGCCGGTCAGAACCTAGGTCTTGTGACCCTGTTCTAGTGCTCTTTCCTCAAGGGTTTATGGAGTGAAAGAATAAACAAAACTAACTTTGTTTTTTAAAGGATAATTATGATATTTATAAAGGAGGAGTTGGGTGGATATTTAAGGACAAGTGCAATGGTTTGTGAACTCAGGCAACCTCGTTTCTCATGCTACTATTTTCTCAGATAATTTAGAAAAGCAGTGTCAGTGTGAATAACTCGCTCCTTTCTCCCTGTCGCTGGTAGAAAAACAAGTGTTTTTGTCTTAAGTTACACCATTGAGACACTTAGCAGAGTGTAATAGCATTCTTTTATTTCTGTATTACTCAATCGATTTGGCCTTGTTTTGGTTTTGGAAGTCCTGACACTCCCAAGTTCTGTGTTTAGTGTCATGGAAGAAGGCAGAAGATTGATGATTTTCAGGCCTGGCGTTTGTGCTTGCTTCTATCTGTTTTGGCTGCAGCACTGTCGGAACATCCTAGGATCATTTCCCTCGCCCTACACCCAGTCCTCTCTACCTGGCTAACACCCACTGACTTCTTATTTAATGGCTTGCGGGTCATCTCTTCCACAAAATCTTTTCTGACCCCTTGAGCTTAGGTTACCTCTGTCTGCGTTTGTTGGTGTTTCCTGGTAGTCTGTGGCCTCCAGGAGGCCTGAAACCTCATTTGTCTCAAGTTCAAGCTATGACGCACTTCAAATACAGTGTCTGGCGTGCGGTGGTACCGAGAAAGTCGCTGTCCCGCGGATGCTTTCCCTGTGAGTTGATTCATTATGCCCTATGGCTGATCTTTGGAAGACGTAGTGGTGTGGTGGGTTCTCTCTAAAAAGGGGTTGCACCGGATATTATGGTCCCGGCCAGGCGCAGTGGCTCACACCTGTAATCCCAGCACTTTGGCAAGCCGAGGCGGGTGGATCACAAGGTCAGGAGTTCAAGACCAGCCTGACCAATATGGTGAAGCCCTGTCTCTACTAAAAATATGAAAATTAATTGGACATGATTGCGTGCACCTGTAGTCCCAGCTACTCGGGAAGCTGAGGCAGGAGAATCGCTTGAACCGGGCAGTCAGAGGTTGCAGTGAGCCAAGATCGTGCCACTACACTCCAGCCTGGACAACAGAGTGAGACTCGACCCCACCCCCCCAAAAAAAGACATGATCCCGTGGGGTCAGGATGGGAGAAGTGGAGACAAAGCCAGGAAAAAGTGTTTATTTTAGGTAGATCTTAATGAGGGCAGAAATAAGTATTTATTTGAGGTAGATCCTAATGAAGTATACACTTACAATGTGTTGTGTTAGCTGCCGCGACTAACACACAGATTTTGGTAGCGTTACATAATAAGGTATATGTTGTCCTCTGTTCATGTCTGTTGCACCTCCTCCATCTTGTTCTTGCTGTGGGATCTCAGCTGTTGGTGGGGAAGAGGAACTGGGAGCGCAGTTGACCTGCCATCGTGGGCTTAGAAGTGCCCCTTGCTTCTGCCCACATCCCATTGACCAGAAATCAGTGACATGGTCCTGACATGTGTAAATGCCGGTGAAATTGGGATTGGACTTGGAAATGTCATTTTCCTATGTACCCAGGATGAAGACAGTACAGTGAAAATTAGTTATCATGTGACAGTCCCAAACAATATGTTGCTTTGGTTTTAGCTATTGAGGTTTATTGAGGTGTGAAATAAAGCACACCTCCTGTTTTTGTAGCCTATTTATATATTAGTACGCTTTTTCTCCCAGAGACTAAGGAGAGTGATGACCCGCAGTGGTTCTTAACTTTTGTATGTCAGGAAGAGGATGCCTTTCATTTAAATCCCAGCTAAGGCCAGGCACGGTGGCTCACGCCTATAATCCCAGCACTTTGGGAGGCCAAAGCGGGTGAATCACTTGAGGTCACGGAGGTTGAGACCAGCCTGGCCAACATGGTGGAACCTCATCTCTACTAAAAATACAAAAATTAGCTGGGCGTGGTGGCAAGTGCCTGTAATCCCAGCTACTCAGGAGGCTGAGGCAGGAGGATCGTTTGAACCTGAGAGGCGGAGTTTGCAGTGAGCTGAGATCGTGCCACTGTACTCCAGCCTGGGAAACAGAGTGAAACTCCATCTCCAAAAAAAGAAAAATTAAATAAATTCCAATGAAGAACCTATCTTCCTCTGTGGGATCCAGCAGCATAATGTGTCATGGGTCCAGCTGTAGCTTGCAGTCCTTATACTGTCAAATGAAATATTCTACCCTAAGTGGTGAGTAAGTCTGAATCCACACAGATTGGCTCTCACAGGGCAAGAGCTGCTTGTGTTCTGTGGTTGGCACCATTTTTTCTTCTCCTGGAGTTGACGACTCTGGGAAAAAGAGTTTGGTGGTATTGCAGAGGACTCACTAGTCCATTACCACTAGCCATCATTATGGGCTTGCAAAGGACTGGTGGGCAAATTCTTATTTAAAAAGAAAATTGAAGTTGCTTTTAAGATTTGAATTTTCTGTTTACTAATCTCACTTATTTTCATCCAGAAAGTTATCCATGATATATTTCATGGAGGAAAACATAGAGTATTTATGATGGACTGTTTTTTATTGTTGTTTTGGGGTTTTCTTAGGGGAAGATATGTTCTTTTCTTCACTGTCGTGCTCACCATTTTTGTTCTCAGGATGGGACTTGAAATCTTCCATCTAATCTTCAGTATCCCTCCCTGCCATCCTTCCAGCCCAGTATGAAGACTCAGTGAGAAGCTTGTAGTGGAGACAGATAGTTAAGCGGGAGGTTAGAGAGGTCAACAGGTGTCAGATCATACAGGACCTTGTAAACCATGGGAATACTTTTGGTTCCTGTCCTGACACTACTGGCAAGCCATTGAGAGAATGTGAACAGGGCGTGAATGCAAAGTGAGAGAGAGGGAGTGTGTATGTGTATGTTTATGTGTATGTGTGAGAGAGACACTGATGAATGATGATCACAGTTAGTGTGGGTTTTTCGGCTATGGGGAAAGAGCCTCTGCTGGAGAGAGTAGGTGCAAAAGCAGTGTGTGCCCTTCTCCCAGCTGACAGGAGAGGTCTCCTCCCGCCTTCTGCACAGAAGTTGCTTGTCAATCAGGAACTTACCATCCCAGCTTCAAAGCAGGCAGTGCACTTGGGGTAAATATTTATGAAATGCCAGGCTTCGTGATCAAGATGTATTTTGTTTTTAATGAGCAAATGATGCAGAATTGTTTGAGGTTATTGAAAGACAAATTATTGTGTGCTATCATGGAAAAAAGGGAAAAGGAGAAAGTATAATTTTGCATCAAGCAATTTATTTACAGCCATAATCCACAAGCAATCAACCTCTTTAAACAAAATTATTTAATTTCTTGTAAAGGCTTGAAGTATAAAAATTTAATTTATTTATGGAATCTCATTAAGAGGACTTTTAAAAAGTAAGATGGTCTATTCAGTTGCTCCAAGGAATGTTAATTGAGTGCGTAAGATGCCGTAGATATTGTGTTTGGAGCATGAGAGGTAACACGAACCTTTGCTCTCAAGGCACTTCTAGCCTGGAAGCAAGACAATCAGAAGCCATTAATAAATGAGTAGACATGTGCAAAGTGTTTCTTCTTTTTCTTTCAAGTCTAAACCATTGTTTCAAATTGTGTAGCAGGTATTTTGGATATTACTCTGTTTTGGAAAAATCTAGAGAATACGAAAAATTCTAAAGAAAAATCCTAACCTTAATCCCATTTCTCTAGGGCAAATACTGTTAATTTAATTTTTTTTTTCTGTTCTTCATTGGCACATATTTTTACACAACTGAGAAAGGAGATAGGAGATACAATTGTAGAAAATTGTAGATACAATTTTCCTATCTTGCTTATTTTATATCACATGGCAACAAGCATTTGCACATATTTCCCCATTTTAAGTGACTACATCCTACAAAATATTTCTTTGTCAGACTGGACTATCATTTACTTACTTTTGTTCTGCTTTGATTGACATTTAAGATAAAACAGATTCATGAAATTTACACATTTTATCTCTCAAATCGTTTTGTACACTTAACTGTTACAATAAAACATTAATGGGGAACTGAGGTTTAAAAAAAACCAAAACTCTGTATGTATGTCTCTGAGCTTTGCCATCCAAAAGAAAAAAAAAGTGGACCAAGTCATCATTACAATAATTGTATATCCTTGAGAGAATAGTGGAGAATAATACATTTGACTCATTGTTCCTGGCATATTCTATCACTGGACACGTAGCTTCTACCCTGAAATTGGTTAACAAAGAACATCCTTTAAATCCAAGAAAGCGGTTTGGTTCTAATTTAGGGAAACTTCATGCCTGATTTTGAAACTTTTAGTGGATGTCATTTCTGTCTCTCTTCCAGTGACATCTGAAATCTACCTATTATTTATTTTGCTTTTTAAAAAAAAGTTCAGCATAAGGTCACTTTAAGGTGACTGTCACCTACAGGGGCTTGAAAAAAACACTGTTAACGCAGGGGCTGGAAAAAGGCTTTAGCTTTTTCTTTTTTTGTTGTTGCAAGTATTCCTTGGGTTTTTGTTTGGAATGGCACAGGATTCCAGTAAGCTCTCTATGTGGGTGCATGGGCCCTTGGAAAGGTGGCATCACTTAGGGGAAAGAACCAGGCATGGGGTGAGTAGAAGCTGAGCCTGCCAACGCTCATCTCTTAACCTTTTGGCAAATTAAGGCAACTACCCTTACCATCAGTAATCCATCCCTGGCAGTCAGATATCCAGAGTGAAAATGCTAGCCAGTGTCTGTTTTCCATTTTTTTTGCATAGGAAAAATTTTAATGTGTTATGTGTCAATGTGCAAAACCCCCAATCATTGTTCTGAAGCAGAAGCTGGCAAATCCAGCCCACTGCCAGTTTGTGTAAATAAAGTTTTATTAGAACACAGTGACACCCACTTGTTTACATAGGATTACTTTTCTACTATAATACCCGGGTTGTTGCAATAGAGAGCTTGTAGCTCCGAAGTGTAAACTATTCACTAAGTGTTCCTTTACAGAAAAAAGTGTTCCTTTCTATTATTATTTAGAAAAAGTTTGCCAACTCTTTTCTAAAATACGACTAAAAGATAGCAAAATGTCATATATATAAATAGCTATGATGTTAAGGATGTAAAATGTTTAAAACAGTAATTACTTAATAATGTGATCTCAACATACATTTGTTTGAAATGTGACTTTTTTTTTTTTTTCTTAAATCATGAAGAACAATGAGACATATAACTTTGGTGTCTGGGTTTTCAAAACCTCTGGGAAGTTTCTGATATTCTACCAATTATAATGTAATGCAATATTTAACCTTCACACATTTCATTTAAAATGTTACATTAAATTTGAAGGATGTTTTATGATTTTTTTCTTTTATAATAGCAACAGACAAAAATGTTTTCATTTCGAAATAAAACATACATTTTCTATAAAGTTTAGATTTTGAAAGCCAATTAAACAACATAAAAAGGCATTCAACTAGGAAACTGTCAACTAGATCAATATTCTGTGGCATTTCCTTTTATTTCAGTTCTTAGCAGCTCAGTATTCTCATCTGTAAAATGGGAATCCAACTTCCTTACTGGGCTACATGAAGATTAAGTAAGGAAAGCCATGCCTGACACATTTTGGGAATACATTAGCTTTTGGTTCCCTTTCCTTTTTCTACCCTTAGCTTAGTTAGAGGAGCAAATAATCCTAAGTATGAAATATTTTCAGAAAATGTTCCAAATTGACAGAGTTGTTTACTTAGGGTTACCTGGAGACTCAAGTAAAAGCTAGGAAGAAATTGGAAAGGTCCATGCATTTGGGTAAGAGATACTGGTAGCTGTAACCAACATTCCAGAATCTCAAAGGCTTAACTCAGTGCATTTAATTCTTGAGCACCTCACAGTCTAGTGCTGGTTGAGGGGGACAGGAGCAGTGGTAGCTCAGCTCCATATGGTCTTTCAGGGACCCAGGCTGATTCCATCCAGTGACTCCACTATCTCCAGGAGCTAGGAGTTCTCCACTAGATCTCTGGACCCACAATCCAGGGAAGAAAGCAGTCATTAGGGATGGTGCCAGAGGCTTCAGGATCTGAATGAAAGGAGTGTATACTCACTTCCATCTATCTGGTTAGAACTCAGTTACCAGGCCCCACCTAACTACAAGGGATGCTGGGAAGTGCATTCCAGCTGTGTGTTCAGGAAAAAGAAATGGATTTGATGAACGGTTAGCCAGTCTCTGCCACAGACTGACCACATTTTCTTGTATTATTTTGGAGGACAAATGCTTACCATACATAAACTGCCCAGAGGTGCTGCTAATCTGAGAACCTGTCTGCAACAAGTCCCCTGGGAAGGGCAGCGTTTAGACAGTCGTGCTGGTTTGGAACAGTTTATCTGGATACTTGTTTAAATATATGTTAAAAATTAGCCTGCATTCTGAATCTGCTTCCCACATGTTGTGTGCCATTTAGGCATTTTGGCGTTCTAAAATTACAGATCTATCTCAAAGTGAATAAGTTTAGAAATACATACTTAAGAAATGTTGCATGCAATGACATTTTCCTTCCCAAAGCGATCTACATGAACTCATATTTATTTTGTTATTTTATAAAATCAGAAGTCATACACAATATTGAGTAGAATTCTTTATCTGTGATGGCAGGTAGAACATCTGTTGAATTACTACCACTGTTATTTATTTCAAGTTGCACATTTTACAATGAACTATATCAGAAGCATTTTCAATTTTTTAACACCTTTGATAGATCTAAGCACACCTTTTTTTTTTGAAAGTTATTCATTTTAAATTACGATTATATGAATATTTTAGGATTATAATCACCCTAAAATGAAGGACAAAATTTGTCATACCAAAATAGAAATTTAATTTAAAGTACAAAGAACTTGATTACAAGGTTTAGTAGACTAGAAACAAGACAAAAGAGGATATTAAAAAGCACTTTTTAAAAAACCCTAGCCATATGGTTTTGCAATTTATTTGGAAAAAATACAATAGCAATTATTAATGTTTGTGAAGATCTTATTATAGACTAATCAAAGATCAAACTTTTGTAAGGTTCAAAAAACACATTTAAGCAAATTTTGGTCATTTTCTGAAAAAAACTAACTTTAAATATCTTCATTCAGACTGGGCACGGTGGCTCATGCCTGTAGTCCCAGCACTTTGGGAAACCAAGGCAGGTGGATTGCTTGAGGCCAGGAGTTTGAGCCCAGCCTGGGCATCACAATGAGACACTATCTGTACAAAAAACACAAAAATTAGCCAGACATAGTGACACCTGCCTGTAGTTTCAGCTACTTGGGAGGCTGAGGTGAGAGGATGCTTGAGTCCGGGAGGTTGAGGCTGCAGTCAGCTGAGATCATGCCACTGTACTCCAGCGTGAGTGGCAGAGTGAGACCCTGTCTCAAAAAATAAATAATAAAACTCAGATTTTCATTCAGTATCATAAAGTTAGTAAAGTTTATTTGAGATGGAAGCTGCTCTTGACCATATTGTATCCTGTGGCCTTGGTCAAAAGTCAGACATGCCCACGGACATGTGTGATTCAAAATATTACTCTCAGTTTTCTTGGAATTCACGGCATTTCCTACTACCTGTCACTTTGTCCTTGACAATGTATGAGGCAGAAAACAAGTTGCATGGACCAGGTTGGTTTTCCAGTCAGCTGTTCCTTATTTTTCTCCGATGCTTCTTTGTTATATTAGAGTTCAAATTTACTATTCATGAAACACATTTTAATCAGTGACCATATCAGACAAATGGTAGCTAAGCGTTGGTTAGTATGTTGAAAATAAACACAAGGGCTCTCATTAATGTCGCTGTCTGAATAATTAGTTGAGCATCCAGTCCTGAGCAGCCGTGAAAGCAGACTGGCTTCTCACTGGAACGACAGGCTGACAGCCCCGTCTTGGAGAATGGTCATTAGTGTGCCCCGCCATCAATGTCATGTTACTGTGTCAAATTAGTTAGTGTCCCCTCAGGAGAGAAGCTGGACCTACAAATTATCCTCCCACATCCCTTGGAAACTCTGTTTGCCAAACCTGTGATCGAGTGTGAGCAAATTATTAACATGGCTCATAAATTAACTAGTTTACAGGCTTATAACATTTTACAAGTAGATAATAAAGGGTAGAAAAGTTTTCCAGTTGCTTTGCCTGGATGCGAGGGATGTGATCGGAAGACTTTTCCTAGAGGAGTCCACAGCTCATGGTTTTTTGTTAAGAGCAAACACATGGGGTGTCAGAACAAATGTTTGGAAATGTAGAATCTAAAAGGCAGCCAGTGTAAATCCATTGAAAACAATATAATTAACTTCGTTATCTCATTGCTCTGATAAGTCTATGACAATGGTCCTCTTTCTCTTCATGACAGTTGCTCATTAATGAGTTCACCAATTAAGTTTGAACGATTATAGCCTTTGCCAACTGAAATTATCTTAAAAATATTTTTGATGCATTCTTATCATACTCTTAAGCTTCCTTGCTCAAGAGGGAAAATGCCAGCACAGCACATTAAAGTCCTATAAGAATGAAGATTCTTAAGCCATGATGTATTTGGCAAACGGTTTCTGCACAGTAGACACCAGATACCTAGAAAACACAGTGTGGACAAATCTGGCCTGGGTTTATCTCATATCTAGAAGAGACACCCACTGGGAACACCATCTCTTAACTCTCTTCTGAGTTCTGGTAGGCAGACAACCCACATTGTTTCCGGAGACAGGTGACTATTCAAATCATAAAACTTCATGCATCTCCTTTTTAGTTTCAACTTCTCCATCTGAGTAGGTTAAAAACATGTACATTCACAGAATATTGCCTGAATTTACTCTTGAAAGAGAACACTGCGCACAGACATACATGTGCATGCCCCCAACACTCAGGCTTTCTACCCACTCTGTAGTTCTACAGAGTGGGCAGAAAGTTCTATTTTTTTCTGTATTAGTGAGAGTCCTTTATGCAATCTTGAGGGCCATATAGACGGCATTATTATCTCAAGGAGCTATGCAAAAAAGACCTGGCATGTGAAACCTTCCTACTGACAGCTATTCGCAAAAACTTTCTGAAAGTGCTTGAGGATGAGTTGACTTATCTGTCAGCAACAACTTATTTGGAATTGGATTTGGTAAATATTCTACTAATAACCCAACCAAACTGAAAGCTTACAGTCTCAGCACATGGACAGAGTGACTATTTCCATGAGAAGGCTGCGTCACAGTCTCCTTCAGCGTTTGAAATGCAGCTGAAAAAAAGAGTTACTTGCTAACTGTGGCAAGTAAGATTTTCTGTTTGGCTGGCAGGAGAGAGCTTGTCTGTTTTGTTAGGGGGGTGTCTGTGTCCATGGATGTATTTATTTCCTCCTGTCTCTTCTACTGGATGCATTGAGACAGGCTAAATGATGAAAACTCATAGTAAAATTATCATTTGGACCTATGGATCTTCTTTTCCTCATTTCTCAAAATTTATCTTAAGAAATAAGAAATTATAAGCCAGGCACAGTGGCTGACGCCTATAGTCCCAGCACTTTGGGAGGCCAAGGCAGGCGGATCATTGAGAATAAAATTTGAGAGCAGCCTGGCCAACATAGTGAAACCCCATCTCTACTAAAAATACAAAAATTAGCCAGGCACAGTGGCAGACACCTGTAATTCCAGCTGCGAGGTTGAGGCAGGAGAAGTGCTTGAACCCTGGAGGTGGAGGTTGCAGTGAGCCAAGGTCGTCCCACTGCAGTCCTCCAACCTAGGTGATAGAGCGAGACTCTGTCTGAAAAAGAAAGAAAGGAAGGAAGGGGGAGGGTGGGAGAGAGGGAAAGAAAGAAATTAGGGCTGGGAGTTGTGGCTCACGCCTGTAATTGTACTGCTTTGGAGACTGGAACAGGAGAATCACTTGAGCTCAGGAGTTTGAGACCAGCCTGCCTACTAAAATTCCAAAATTATTTGAGCATGGTGGGCATGCCTGTAGTTCTAGCTGCTTGGGAGTGCTTGAGTCTGGGAAGTTGAGGCTTCAGTGAGCCCTGAATGTGTCACTGCACTCCAGCCTAGGTGACAGAGCAAGATCCTGCCTCAGAATAAAAAAAAAGAAAGAAAGAAAAAAGAAAAGAAATTACGGTATGGAAGTTGAAGGAACTAAACTTCCTAAGTGGATGTCAGTGCCTTCAAGAGTGACAGTTTTACCTACGTAACATTTTGCGTCTCCCTCCTGTAATTCAGATTGTGAACTGGGTTGAATGCTGATTCTAGAAGGCCAAGGATAAAATAGATGCTTAGATACATGAGAATATACTGAAGGTAAATGTGATGTGTAAACAAGGGATACCGAGGGCTCGAAGGCTCGTGTGTCTGTCTTGCTTTTGAAGCATCACAATTTGCCCCTTCGCTTAACCTCTTCTTTTCTTTTTGCTTTCAGCTTCCCTCTGTGTGTTGCAGTCCTGTGGCATTATGCATGCCCCCTCCCAGTGACCCCAGGCTTTTTATGGCTGTGAGACACGACAAAATTTCAGGGTAAGTGACAGACACCACTGATGCAGTATACCACCGACAAATTGCCATCTACCTTTGCGGGAGACCCAGTGGTCGATATACAGTAGTAATCCTGCAGAAGATGATGGGCTCTGTAATTATCAGGCCCTGATTCTGAAGCTAGCAGGCATTTCAATGCTGTTACCCACACCCCCCCCATGATGGCTTTATGGTTTTTATGAATTGAGTTCATAACTTGGATCATATTTGTGGGAAGGTGACCTAATGCAGGGATTGGCAAAATTTGTAAAGGACTGGATAGTAAATATTGTCATCCTCATGAGCCATGCAGTCTCTTTTGCAACTAGCCAATTCTGCCTTTAGAGCACAAAAGTAGCCATAGATGATATACAAGCAAATGGGTGTCCCTGTGCTCCAGTGAGACTTTATTGATGAAAACAGACAGTAAGCCATATTTGGCCTGAAGGCTATAGTAGGCTGTCCCTTGATCTGATGCATCAAAGAGGGACATTTGACCTGTAAACCTGACATCTCGCTGGGTACCACTCCATCTGACCTTGAGCAAACCATTTGTCATGAAAAACGGGAATAAAAAAAAAAAATACCTGCCCTTACTACCTTGAAAGATGGTGTTGTAAGGATGAAACAAGATATAATGCATGTGAAAGCACTTTGAAAATTTCGAAACTCCTTACAAATGTGCTGATCGGCTCTACAGTCATTCCAGTTCACCTCGTGGAGTATGACTTCTTCACCTTTTTAATCACGTTGGGCTTTCATGAGCGAAATGAGTGTGGGGGAAAGCTCTCATATTTTCTGAGTAATGTGGTTTGTCTGTACGTTCCTTCTATTTTGCAGTTGATGGACAAGCTGTTGAAATGTCTTTTTTTTAGTATCAAATATGGATGAAGGGATATGCAGGTAGATTATGGCAGGCGAAAGATCAAATGCCAATGAAGAACGATTAAATTTCCTTTAATCATCAGAATCTGAGAGTGCTGTAAGATCTCACCTTTAATATAGACCTTAATAAATAATAATGCTTTGGATGCCTACAAGTATGTTTGAATTTCACAAGTCTTGCATGTCAAAACAGAGAGAGAGGCTCAGCAAATATGCTTCCCTGGGCTAGCAGTACTAATTAAGAAGGAAAGTCATACTTAAACAAACAGCTTTGGGAATAGAGGGTTAATCAGAATCCCAATTCATGAATTTTCTACTTTCCCTCAGAGAAAATTGTAGTGTCATCTTTAGATGCGTTTTCATATTATTATATTAGTTAAGAATTGTTTTCTAATAAGGAAGATATAAGTATAAAAGTTATTTATTCTCTCTTGTAAAAACATCTGGGAAGATCAATTTGTGCCTTCTGTCTTTCTGCTCTGCTTATTCCAGTGTGTTCCTTCATCTTCAAGGTCACATGGTGGCTGCTGGCTGTCAGGCCATTGCCTCTGCATCCTGAAAGGAGGAGACAAAGAGTAGTTTTCCTGGTTGAGGCAGGCCTCTTTAAAGCACCTTCTCTGCAGCCTTATCCAGTGATGCCTGCCTACATCCTACTAGCCACCCCTAACTATAAAGGTATCTGGGAAATGCATCCTTAAAATTTGATGTCCCAGATAAATTCTGGGTTCTAATACTAAGAAAAGGCACATGCTTACTGAGCAATCATTATGGTTACTTATACAAAATAATGGTGTCAGTTTTGCTACATGTTTAATTTTTATTTCTTTTCAATGACTGTCTTCTGCTGACTGTGCCTTGTTTGAATTTTACATGTTAGAATTTTAGCCTTTTTAATTCTTAGCAGAGATACAGCTCAGTAAATATTTTAGGACCGTAGTATTCTCACCGAAAGTGCCACGGCAAATCTGAGAAATAAATTTCTTTATTAGGAGAGCTATAAAGCAAAATTTAAACTCTAGAATATGCTAGTCTAGTGGGTTTTCCTGCCTGCGGATGTAAGATTTCAGGAAGGCTTGAGTACTAGTATGAGGTCTTAGCAATGTGCACTCACACCCAGTTCTGTTCCCCCTAGATGTACAGGGAGGGTTGCTCAGAGCTTTGCCCTGTCCCTCTGTGCTTATCTACGTAGACTCAAGGGCAGGACAGAACTCTCCACGCTACATTTCTGAGATTTGTTGCTCCCTGTTTTTCTGCTGAACGCTTACCTTGGGAGTGGAGTACACGGGACAAGTCAGCCACTCCCGTCCAAATTTTCGATCCCAAATTGGCCTGTACACGATTCCTGTGAAAATTTTTATCCCATAAAATGAATAGAATGAGACTTCCCTCTACTTTGTATTAATAATATATTTTCTGCCTATACCAGCCTGTGATGAGTAGTCATAAAACTTAGGGGTAATGGATGTATTCACAGACGCTCCCTGGATGCCTGCTGTGGATACAGGATGGCAGCATGGTTAAGAGTTTCTGCTTTGAAGTTAGATCGGCTTAGACTCAGATTCCACCTCTTCCACTTCCTGGCTGAACAACCCTAGGCAAGTTACTTAACCTTTCTGTGCCACGGCCTCCTTATCTGGAAAAGGGGTTAAAAATAGAAGCCAGCTCACTCTGAAGAGTTAGAGAGGTGCTGCTTGTAAAGAGCTTAGCACAGATCCTGGTACATCATAAATGCCAGCGTTGTGCTAGGCACCCCAGGTGATACGCTGGAAGTCCCTGACAAGCTTGTACCATCCTGTTGCTGGTTCACTGGTCGTTGTTTCACTGATAGATGACGTGTGTTTTGCAGTCCGTTGCTCCTCACCTGGTATTGCCTTGTAAATTCAAGTAGAGCCTTAGGCGGTTTTCCTGATGCACATCTTCAAGGGCACATGCAGCTGTGTATACAGCTGGTCAAACTCTGCTAACAGGGCTAGCTAGTCCTGTTTTGAGGATTTCCCCTGAGAAGCATGCAGTTCTTTTTTTGATTCCTTTTTTTAACTTAGTCAGAAATGGGCCTGCCTCGCAAGCAGAATTCACTAACTGCTTTCAAGTTGGTATTGCTGATGATAATCTGAAACTGTAGGGTTTCGCTCGTGCAGGCAGATGCGACATGGTATCTATCTTCTGCCACCTCATCCCCTGTCCCTGCCTCTGTGCTGACTGGGCAAAGCAGGTCCTGGTCCCCCACAGATCTTCTTGGGAATGGCCCTCAAAGAACTGTGTCGTCTGTGCACAGAAGCTGCCACATGACGGTGGCAAAGATTGTCAGCAATGCTCATGGGTGACCCAGTTGGAGACTTGTACCCAGATTGAAAAACAGTGCCAGCCACGTGACCCTGGCTCTCTCTTGAGTTTTTGAGCCCTGTTAGGTGAGATGGGTAAGAATCATACCACCTGTAATAATAATTCATTAGCATTCATTAACCTTAATAATTCGTTAACATTGACACCATATCACAGAATTGATGGTTTTGGGGGGGACAGATGCCAGCCTATATTAGTATTTACCAAGGGTCTGCCTGACATAGGCTTTGTTTCCATCTTGTTCACTGGGTAGAGATAGTGGCTTGAAGATCTTGCATGTTCAAAAGACTTTTGGAAACTTTGAGCTTTTAATACGGTTTCCAATATTTTATTTAAACCCCATTACTCTTCTCAGATGCCATAAAAACTCCCTTGCCTCTGAACCACGGGATAACTTCTGTGCCTCCCAGCACTCATTCCGTCTCATCCCTTAGTGTTCAGTTCAAAAATCAACTCGAACATGCCTTTGCTGACTACCCACATGAAAGGGGACGTCCCCTTTGTTATTTTTCCTGATCTAGACCTCTTGCTTGTTCCATATGTTACAGCTGTGTCCCTTCACAAATTCACCTGTTCATCAGATATTAAGCAAGAAGGCGGTCTTACTCAGTGTGGCTTCTCCATGGCTAGCAGTGCCTAACCTATGGCAGGTGTGCATGTAGTCAGTATTTGTTGAATCAATCAGAGTCTGTTTGGGGATTTCCCTGTGACTTTCTGTATTTTTGTGGTACTTAAGAGGACTGTATCTGGGTAAGGGAGGAAGAGAAGGAACAAAGCTACACACATCACCTTTACTGTAGGAATAGAATACTGCCCTTGGGTTTTCTCTGGAAAGTTTCCACTATGTACTGTATACTCTGCATGTCCTGTCCAGAAGGGGTTATATACAGCATCTTCCCCATGAAGACAGAATTGTTTGCCATTTGGGCCTGAAACATATTGTGGGTGGTCCAAATTGATTAAGGATGTTGGGATCCAAGCTCAAACCTCAGCACTCTCATTCACTGGCTCTTTTTTTTTTTTTTTTTTTTTTGGACAAATTGTTTTCTTTCTGTGGGACTCAGTTTACTTCTCTGAGGCAGGGGTAATAGCATCACCTAGCTCACTGAGCTATTGCAAGCATTAGATTAAATGGTACGTATAAAGTGCTTAGCACAGGGTCTGGAACAGAATAACAGTGCTGTTAATTTAGGAGGATCCACAAAGGCTCCAGGGATCTCCACTGATAAAACTTATCTTGCACTTTCTTGTAATATTCATTTTAGAGGTGGCAAAGATGGCATAGAACCTGATTCCCGATTATATTCGTTCATGTTTCATGTACTGAATTAACTTTAAAAAGTACAGAATTAGCAAGCAGTGAGATAAGCCTGTTTTATATTTGTTGTTGTATTGACTGTTGGATGTCCATGACCTGTCTCAGGTAACACCTGCTAGAAACCTCAAGCACTGTGATGGCTCAGTGTCTGGAGCCTGACCTACGTCCTGAAAACCATGGAAATTCAGAGTTTGGGGTGCCACAGTGTCTGTACGCCATCTTGCTGGGGCTGTGTTTTGCCTTTAAGTTAATCAGAGCTGGTTTGATCTCCTGCCTTGCAATAGAGGGTATCTTAAATTTCCGGTAAATTCTCTTTTCTTTAAAAAAAAATGTACACTCGATACTTCTGTCCTGAAAATTCACATAACTTCTCTTTTGATAGAAAACCAAAGTCTATATAGTCTGAAAGGAGTTAGATATAAATATCTTTCATTGTTAACACCGACTTCTTCCACTTGCTTGAAGAAGGTGATCTATTTTTGCTATATTGTTGTACCGTGTCAGTGGTTGACATGTGTTGTTCATTGTGAATTTGTTAGGTAAAAGCTGAAGCAGAGAGAGGAACCTGTCTCACTCTGTATCACAGGACTTTTTGGTGGAAAAGAATGAAATCTATCAAATCATATACTCTTATTTACATGACTTACAGAGCGACTGGAGTTATCTAGGAAATTAAAATCGCTGTTTTTTATTAATTCATAACATGTACTCTTGCAACCTAAAAATAAAAGGATGTGATTAAAATATAGTTTAAGGCATCAAACGTGGTTACTAATACCCTTTTAGGAAAGGAAAAGATGAAATCCAATGAATGTCAGTCAAAGTGTAAGTGATTAAATCAGAAAAATAAAAACATTGGTTAGACTCATGATAACCCTCAGAGTGGCTAACACCCAGATTTTTTTGCATCTCTAAAAATATATAACACCCCTCTCTCCAAATATCATTTCAGAAACTAAAATAATAAATCATGAAAGGGGAAACAGATCTGTGTAATTTGAAACTTGATCAGGCAGTTTACGTGGGATGCCTGAGAGCCTAGATCAAGCCCTCGTGCTGCCCTCTCCTCAATACCCTGGTGCCTGAGAACCAACGGGAAAGACTTTCCCTTTCTGAGGGTTTTTTTTCTTTAATGTTTTGGAATTTTGCTGCATCGTCTGAGTCCAGTTTGGGTCAGCAGTCTCTCGGTGCCAGGTGACTCTGGTTAAGATGCGCTGGGGCTGAATTTCTCACCAGCTTTGCTAATGGATCAGTCAACCATTTGCCCCGGGTATTCCAATCAGGAGGGCCTGTGTCTTGTCTTTGTCCACATCTGTCCCCAGTCATTCATTAATGGTGAAACAAAATAGTCTCCCACTCCTGACCCACATCCTAAACGTGGCAGTTTCTTTAGGATTTTACTCCTAGAGCAATTGGTGCTTAGACCTTCTTAGGTTTATCTGTATGTGTGTACCTAGAAGAACTTGCATGTCATGCTATCAACAGTACTCTGCATACTTAAGAAGGAGGGAAAGGTGGAAGGAGAATTTTCTAAACTCATGAAAAATCTAATCCTGAAAAATCTTAATAAAAAGTAGTTGTTTAAGAGAAACACTCTAGCTTGTGAAAGGTGTAATGTATAAATAGCTACCTTTACTGGGGATTTACTATGTGCCAGACATGATTCTAAGCCCTTGATATTTGTTGACTCACAATAACTCTGTGAAGTAATCACCATTCTAAAAATTAATTTTACAGGTGAGGAAACTGAAGAATAGTGAGTTACATGACTCACCCAGAACCCTCTACTTAGAACTTATATGGAGCAAAGCTAG
>NW_016107467.1:33569-49345 GCF_001604975.1 Cebus imitator | reverse complement strand
AGGGGAAGGAGTTCCTAGTTTCAAATTCTAGCTTTGCTCCATATAAGTTCTAAGTAGAGGGTTCTGGGTGAGTCATGTAACTCACTATTCTTCAGTTTCCTCACCTGTAAAATATATATATGTATGTATGTATATAATTTTTTTTTTGAGATGGAGCCTTACTCTGTCACCCAGGCTGGAGTTGGAGTATAGTGGTGTGATCTTGGCTCACTGCAACCTCCTCCTCCTGGCTTCAAACAATTCTGCCTCAGCCTCCCGAGTAGCTAGGAACACAGGCATGCACTACCATGCCTGTATGTTTTTTGTATTTTAGTAGAGATGGGGTTTCACCCTGTTGGCCAGGATGGTCTTGAACTCCTGACCTTGTGATCCACCCACCTCTGCCTCCCAAAGTACTGGGATTACAGGCATGAGCCACTATTACATGCCTGATCAATGCCTAATTTTTGTGTTTTTAGTAGAGACGGGGTTTTGCCATGTTGGCCAGCCTGGTCTTGAACACCTGACCTCAGGTGATCCACCCACCTGAGCCTCCCAAAGTGCTGGCATTACAGGTGTAAGCCACCACCCCTGGCTGTACCCTGGTTCTTAGTCACTATGCCATGCATCTTCCTCATGCCCACATATTCTTGGGGTATTGACTTGCAGGCATTGTTTTGTTTTCACACAAATTTTTCACTCTGGGACTGCATGTCGAGCCTTTATACCTCAATGCTATATAATAGGCCCTGCTTGATCTTACTAGACTTCTTCGAATGCTTTCTTTTTGCTAATACAAGAGCTATGGGAAATAAAAGTATGTCCCAATTTGATTAGGAACAAGGACAACCACTTAATTGCCATTCTTCTGTCTTCAGTTGGATGTGCCTGTTAAGACATTTTCTCTAGATCTTTGAGTCATTTTTCTCTGGGACATTATTCTAATTAACCTCATCTCTGTAGCCCTCATTTTACTTCGTATTAGCCTCTGACCACCTAATAATTGATTTGTTCTGCTCAGTCACCTGTGTGAAAAAGTGTGGCAAGCGAGAGGGGCTCCCTCCCCAAGCTTCAGTCCTGTACCTGGGCATTTTCCCAGCAAGCAGGTTCAGAATGTTCTTTTAGTTCTTAGAAACTTTCGCCTGGAAAGCTTTTTATTTACCAGGGTGAAGATCTGGGGTACTTAAAGGTATCACTGGCTAACAGAGTAGAATACCTTTGGTTACTTAGTCAGTAGAATTATAGGTTCATAAGCTGTATGCCAAGGACTTTGACCTTCAAATATTGGTAAAATATTATGCTTGAAGAAAAATCTATAAATGCCAGTTACAAGGGACCACAAATAACCAATTTTTCTCTTAAGAGGTTTGAAGTCTTCATATTGCCTTTTTAACACAAAGAGAAGACAGCCCACTTCTAATGTGCCGGTGTCTTAAAATACTGAGCTCACCATATTTTAGGTCTTTTTGGTTCTGAGTGACCAGCTTAGGCATAAAGGGGAATTAAATTGGCTCACAATGTTGAAAAGTCAGATTGTGGAACTAGCTCCAGGGGCATCTGAAGCAGGAGGTTCAGATCATGCCATGGAGTCTTAGTGGCGATCTCCTGGTTGTGCTATGCTCCCTGTTGGATTCGTTCACGGAGGAGTTTCCTCGGTTGTGGCAGGATAACCTTTCATGAGTCTGTTTTTGTAGCAACCCCAGCAGGAAAGATCTTTTCTTGAGAGTTCTAACAGCTGTCACAGAATCTGGATCTTCCTGCATCAGTGATTGGTCTGGTGTGTGCCACATGCCTTTTGTTGAAATACTGGCTGGAGCTGGAGCAGGAGTGCGTCGGGCAGGTGGGAGGCCCTGCTTGCCTTAGGTCATGTACCCATCTCTAAAGCCATGGATGGCCTTTGACCTACATAAAACATGGGAAAGTAGGTGGAAAGAGGGCTGGTTTCAGAAGGGGACATAATTCTGGGAAAGTGAACGAAGTTTATGTACACATCAGGTACTATACCTGATGTACAGCAAATACATAGAATTACAGGGTGAAGGAACCTTTAAATATCATGTGGTTCAGCTAACCCACAACTAAATGTCATCTATGAGAGTTTTCCCAGAAAGTTGTCTGCCGAGAATGCTTGACATCTCCAATGGCATTTGGGCTGTGCCTCAGAAATGCTACCAGGCCTCTGTCCTCGAGGAGCCTAGAGTTCATTCATTGCCTCCCTGCCTTCTATTCATTCTTCTCTCTAACCATCCACCTACCATCTGCCACGGTTTGTGGTCCTTAGGCAAGATGCTTGATTTTTTTTTTTTTTTTTTTGAGGCGTAGTCTCACTCTGTCACCCAGGCTGGAGTGCAGTGGCGCGATCTCACCTCATTGCAACCTCTACCTCCCAGGTTCAAGCGATTCTCCTGCCTCAGCCTCCTGAGTAGCTGAGGTTACAGGCACACACCACCATGCCTGGCTAATTTTTGTATTTTTAATAGAGATGGGATTTCATCTTATTGGCCAGGCTGGTCTCAAACTCCTGACCTCATGATCCACCCACCTCAGCCTCCCAAAGTGCTAGGATTGCAGGCATGAGCCACTCACTGCACCCGGCCAAGGTGATAGATTTTAACATACTTATATGTGCAAGGTAGACAGAAAAGTCAATTATAATATGGTGATAGAGAAGCTACAAGAATACTGAAAGATTGTACATTTTCACTGGGGAGGGGATTGGAGAATGGAGATTGGAGGGCCTCATAGCAGGAATGACACCAGACTAGGGTCTCAGAGAATAGGAGTTGCCAGGTAGCCAGGGGGAAGCTGGTCTTGTTAGTGGACTTAGTAGGATTAAACCCTGTGTTACATCGAGACTTGCTCTTGAATGACCCAGGCAATGGGCTTATAAAATAGCATAGTGCAGTCAAAATGCACATGTCTTTTAGGTCATTTAGAAAATTAAGTGGTCGGAATAATATCCTGATGATGAAAGATTTTTGTACAGGTGAGCCGTATGACATCTTCCAAGCCACCCCTATCTCCTAGCTCTTAGTAAATACGTAATAAGTGAATGGATGAAACCTCCTTGGGAAAAATTTTCGTGAGTTAAATTACAGAATTTTAACAATCACTTCCCTAAGCTTTGTGCAGTGGCAGTATCGTAGCCAATGAGGTTTATCCGAGGCGCGATTATTACTAATTGAAAACTTTTCCCAATACCCCACCATGACAACTTGCAATACAGTCGGCACTGGCAATTTTTGAGTCTCTACGGAGACTTATTTTTAAAAAAAATAATAATAATAAATAAAAATTAATAAAAATCACTTCCCTAAGAATTTTGAAAGGATCAGATATTATTTGTTTATTCATACATTCTTGGGGGCAACAGAGTATTTTGAACCTCAGTTTTCTCATCTGGTACCTGAAGATAAAAATAATACCTCCTGAAGGGTTAGAAATATAGAGACTAACCCTCTGGAGCATGTGAAATACCAAATACAGTATGTTTCTGTTAGTTAGTAAGCCCTCTGTCGACATTACTTGTTATCAGAAGGTATCTGTGATTTTGTACATCATTGGTTGTCAGAGGCTTAAAAATTAGTTATGTCCATTTAGCTAGTTGATACAGATGTTTTTCCATGTGCCCTAGATGGAATATATATTTTTTTATTTTTGCATGTTACTTATACCTTAAAATTAAAGATATTAAATATGATGAGATTTAGCAAAAAAAGACTTTAATTCCACATGCTTTTAATGCTTCCCTGAATTAATATATTTTCATGTCCATCATATTTTCTTCTTGGCCCACAATTCATCCCATATTTGGATCTTGGCAAATGATGACTTGGTTAATTAGGCAGTCTGTTAACTCTGATTACTAAGTTATAACAGATCAGTGTAGAAGCATCACTGTGCAATTTGGATTAAAAGTCTCTTCATTTTATCAAAACAAATTTACATTTATGGGTAACTATGTTGAAGTGCATTATGTTAAAATGATGCATTTCATAAGGAAAATTTAAAAAGGATAAAAAATTATTCCCTCCTATTTTCTTATTATGACATTCATCACTATCTTTCACTAGGAATATACATAAAAACTTGGAATTTTCTTTTAAGGCTTGGAAATTGTAGCTGATTTAATACCTTTATTATACAAATATGATGGATGCGTTGCATTTTTTTAAAGCATTAGTTAGTGTAGTGGTACGTGGTTGTATTCCAATTCTGACCACAGTGGCCTCTGATGTTGGAGTTACTTATAGAAACGAATCTTGACTGGGTTGGGGCAGAATTAGTGGGCCATATTAGGCTGGCTTTGTTTTGTAGCTGAAGGCATTGACCATTATTAAACAGACGGGGACCTCTGTAGTCCTGTCTCTTGTCTAACGGTTCATCATCTCTTAAGTGAAGTTGGGGTATAAAAAACTTGCTGCTTCCTCCATGTTCATCTCTGCCTACCTTCTTTCCTTTCTTAGCACGTAACAGTTAGCATTGTGGAAGGCAAACAAACAAATCAACACAGAGTAACTTTCCAGACGTGGTGAACCCTAAAACCTGTGTTAATTACCCCTCAAGATTCTGTCAAGTATCAATAACATTCAGATGATCACAGCTGTCCCTTTACTCCCTCCTCTGCTTGACACACACACCCATGTGTACATACACTTATCCACACATGTATGCACGTGCACGTGCACACACAAACACACCCTGAACACAGCAACTAGCACTTGTTAGGTGTTTAATAGGTATTTGTTGAAGACTAGTGAGTGGAAAAGGTGAAAGACCAACAGCCTCCCACCCCCAAGCTTCCAAGCGGCTCTTAGCCTGGTCCAACATTTAGGATCCTGTTTGATATTGCAACTGCTGGAATAAATGGAGTTGATGAATTTACTATTTATTCTTTCAATAAGCTTACTGAAGTCTGGCCTTTATGAATTGCTGTGGTCTAGTCCATGAGAAATAGATAAATCAAAAAGAGAAATATGGTAGTTTCCCCTTATCCATGTTTCACTTTCTGTGGTTTTAGTTACCTACAGTCAACAATGGTCTGAAAATAAGTGAGTACAGTATAGTAAAATAATTAGAGGAGACCGCATTCACGTAACTTCTATTACAGTATTGTTAAAATTGTCCTATATTATTTGTTACTGTTAATCTCTTACTGTGCCTAATTTATCAATTAAACTTTTTTGTAGATATGAATGTATAGGAAAAAATATAATACAGATAGGATTCAGTACTAACCGTGGTTTTGGGCATCCAGTGGAATTCTTAGAATGTGGGAGGGAGACAACTCTGTTTTTTTCTTTTTTCTTTCTTTCTTTCTGTTTTTTTCTTTTTTCTTTCTTTTTTTTTTTTTTTTTTTTTATTTTTTTTTTTTTTTTTTTTTTTTTTTTTTTTTTTTTTTTTTTGAGACAGAGTTTCCCTCTTGTTGCCTGGGCTGGAGTGCAGTGGCATGATCTTGGCTCACTGCAAACTGCCTCCCGGGTTCAAGCAATTCTGCAACCTAAGCCCCCCAAGTAGCTGAGACTACAGGCACATGCCACCATGCCCTAATTTTTGTATTTTTAGTAGAGATGGGGTTTCACCATGTTGGCCAGGCTGGTCTCAAACTCCTGACCTCAGGTGATCCGCCCGCCTCAGCCTCCCAAAGTGTTGGGATTACAGGCGTGAGCCACTGCAACTGGCCTACTCTGTTCTTTACATTTAGCAAACTTAGTATCTAGTTGATTGATATTGACATGACCCTAGGCCAGAAATAGTGAACTTTAGTTCTTTAGTTTAATTCTGTGGTAGCATGTAGTTGATGCAAAACTGGCTTTTCTAAATCTAGAAGGCTCTTCTGATATTGAAGGTAGATGCAGAAGTTTGTTTAAGTCAGGACGGAAGTGGAGTCTTTTATGAATGTGATTATTTTATCTTAATTAGAAACATTTAATAATAATTATGGGTGGCTCTCATTTTGGAGCAGGTATGGCTGGTTGTTCAGAAGTAAAGTGATGTTTTGAGCTGTAATTTGATGGATCTGAATGACAGTCAGCCTGAATAATTCAGCTCCTGCTAGCTTCCCTACCACCCCATTCCTTCCTAAAGAAAGAACCAAATAAGGAATTTTTGAAAACCCAAACCATCCTGGATTCTATTAATTCTTACAGTTATTTTCAAAGAAGCAGTTTGAGAGAGAGATGTGACCTGGGACGTTTATATGTGAGGTAAAGCTTACAACCCATTAGAACATTTTTTTTTTTTTTTTTAAGATGGAGTCTCACTGTGTCGCCCAGGCTGGAGTGCAGTGGTGTGATCTCAGCTCACTGCAACCTCCACCTCCCAGGTTCAAGCGATTCTCCTGCCTCAGCCTCCTGAGTATCTGGGACTACTCAGGCGAGCACCACCACACCCAGCTAATTTTTCTATTTTTAGTAAAGACAGGGTTTCACCATGTTGGCCAGGATGGTCTCAATCTCTTGACCTCGTATTCCTGCTGCCTCAGCCTCATTCAATTTTTTTAATGGGGCTTTAGTATTTTTTTTTTAATAAAGTCTTGCTAATAGAGTTAGAGATGTTTCTGGAAAACAGCTGCCTAAGGAATGAGATAAGAAGTGAAGTCTGCTTGGGTTTTCAAGCATCCCTTGAGATGGAAAAGTCTTACCCCACATCCGTGGTCCTCAAGAAGCTGTAATGGCAACACTGGGAAATTTTCTCGATTAAGTGCTTTCTTAGTGAATAGGTCTGTGGATAGAAGCAAGCAGACTTATTACAAGGTTGGATACTACTGCTGTGTGGTTGTATTAATTAAATTTATTCCTTTAAAATGACCTTGGATGAAAACAACCACCTCTTTTGTGGTCATGGTTAGCAGATGTTTACCGTAATTCTTTGCTCAGTGAAAAAAATACCTCGTCCACCCAACAAAAACAGCCACGTTTGCTTGGCCAAATCAAAACTTTGGCGCTCGGGTCTTACTTTATATATCATGGCTCCAGTCACACAACCTTTCCAAGTGCGAGGCTTAGATCACCAACTCCAACATCTGCAGGAGAGCTTTGCTCATAGTGATCTATTATGTGAGTGCTTAATTCTTATACTGTTCTTGGCATTCACCCTTCCTCATTGAAACCAATATCCTATATGCAAGCCTCTCTTTGTTTTTCTTGCATAAGCATGCTAGCCCTTCCCAAATTTTTAAAGCTTTCACCTAGACCTATGGCCAATTTTGTGAGGATTTTGATTATAGAAATAAAGTCAAGGTTTGCTTTCTCAGTTTGAGAGTTTAGTTTCTCTTTAGCTCTCTCTGAAATACCAAGCCTCTCCTTTCCTTGTATTTTGTGCTTGAAAAGCACTTTTCTCATTGCGCATTGGGCCTATTTAGCCACCTTGCTCCTAAATTTTTTTTTAATAAAAAGTAAGTGATTGCAAACCTATAGCCTATAGATAGTCCCTGCCACACCTGTCGTTCATGGTTCTAATAGGTATTTCAGGACCGGCTCCCTCATCTGCACTAAATTTCCGCACTGAAGAATGCCGCCTGCTCTCGGCAGTGCTGAAAGGAAATACAACAGCAAAACTTTGCTTTTCTTGGGAAGCTCCTCTCTTTGGAATGGAGAACTCTGGGTGGCTCTTCTTATTTTGTTTTCAACGCCAAAATAAGCAGGGATCTTGCATAACACCAGGGTAGGAAAAAAGAAGTAATTTTAAGGGAAACATATGTTCATGTTGAGAAAAAGGCAGTTAGAACTGAACAAGGGATTGTGCCCCACAAAGCTAAAGGCATCTTCTTTTCAGTTCACATTGGGAACCAGGTTTGGATCATTTTGGTATATTTTATAAAATAAAAAATAAGTTGCTTCCCTGTATCCCCAAATCTTTTCTTTCATCCAATCACAAATAAATCTTGGGAAACCAAGGCTTATAAACTAGTTAGTTGACATATGTGATATAGAATGAGGTAGAGTCCTGTATTTGTTTTTTGGCTTTTTGGTTGTGTGTGTGTGTGTGTGTGTGTGTGTGTGTGTGTGTTTGAGACAGAGTATCACTCTGTCACCCAGGCTGGAGTGTGGTGGTGCAATTTCGGCTCACTGCAACCTCCACTGCTTGGGCTCAAGTGATTCTCGTGCCTCAGTCTTTCAAGTAGCTGGGGCTACAGGCACATGCCACCACGCCTGGCTAATCTTTTTGTATTTTTAGTAGACAGAGGGTTTGCCATGTTGGCCGGGCTGGTCTCGAACTCCGGACCTCAAGTGATCCGCCTGCCTCGGCCTCCCAAAGTGCTAGAATTACGGGTGTGAGTCACTGTGCCCGGCCCCAAATATGATTCTTATTTGGTTTGACTTTTGGAGAAGAGAAGTCTGAGTATTTAAATGAACCAAGGATGCCTTACTTTAGCTGGTTGGCTGAGTAGTGGACATATTATTTGTCCTTTTAACTGATTCCAGATTATGTCTGTTGATAGAAACAGAGTAGACACTGTAGTGTTTGAAAATGCAGCAGCTTTGCAAAATGAAAGAAGAAGAATAGAAAAAAAAAAAAGTCCTTAAGTTATAGTTTTCCATTCATTTATTCTCAAAGTAATGAACATTTCGGAGTTAGGGGAAACCCCAGTAGAGTTCTTCTTTCCTCAATATAAATTAAACACTTGTATTCTTAAAATGTAGCTGTGAAGGAGGGAAGGTGCAGGAACATTCTCAGAACTGACATGCATATGCAGTGCCAGAACCAGAGAGATGGTGGATGGACCCACACAACTGGTCGAGGGCAAGGGCCAACAGAATTGTGGGATAGTGCCCAGATGGGAAGGTCTCGGTTGTGCCTAGAACTGTTTCTATATGTAGTTCTTTCTTGCATGTACAAAAAGTACATCCAAACAGAGACCTATTTAAGACCAGTGAAAAACCCCAGCTCTTAAAGAATCCTGCTTGCCTTCAGTATCAACACCAGTAGGTTTAAATACTGTGACAGTGTAGATCCAGGCTTGCATTTCATCTGTTTGATTCAAAAAAAATCTAATCGAATGCCAGGCGTGGTAGCTCAATGCCTGTAATCCCAGCACTTTGGAGGCCAAGGTGGGCAGATCACTTGAGGTCAGGAATTCAAGACCAGCCTGGCCAACATGGTGAAACCCCCAACTCTACAAAAATTAGCCAGGCATGGTGGTGCATGCCTGTAGTCTCAGAGGCAGAATTGCTTGAACTCAGGAGGCCAAAGTAGCAGTGAGCCAAGATTGCACTACTGCACTCCAGCCTGTGTGACAGGGTGAGACTCAGTTTCAAAAAAAAAAAAAAAAAAAAAAATCTAATTGAGATTTAAAAATCATAGTGGGAGGGGGGAAGATCTTCCCCCCAACAACCCAACAAAAAAGGACACTAAGCCATTTAAAGTGTGAGGTTATTCTTAGATGTTGGTGTAAGGTCCAGCTATTTTATTTAGTTCACTCCTTTCTCCCCCAGAGGCCTCAAAGGGCATTGTCAGTGGCACCTGAGTCATTTCACTGTTGGAAACACTAAGTTTTTAAAAAAAAATCAATGTATGCACATAAGAAGAGGAATTTTGACTTAACGTTTCCTTTCAGTCCTTAGAGTAGGCTCCATTCTGTTGTTTTTCTAGTGTTTTTGTCCTCTGGGATCAAACTATAAATGGTGGCAGATGCCATCTCTATGTTAGTGAGAAGTAGGAAGGACCTCAGGGAAAGTGTCAGAGCAAACTGGAAATCCCAGAAGTCTTGTTTAATAATTATAATCTGGCCATTTGTTCTGTGTGACCGCTACTTTTATAAGCAATATATACTAACACCATCTTAATGAATTCTTGTAAGTACTATGAAGTAGCTCCTCTTATCACCTTCATATTACAGATGAATAAACTGAGGCTCCGAGAGATTACCTATATTAAATTGCCTAGGTTACAGAAGAATTAACCCAAACTGAGTATGATCTGTCATTTAGTTAGCAGTAATGTGCCAACGCTGATTTCCTGGTTCTGATACTATATACAGCTGTATAAGATGTCGGTGTTGTGGGAAACTGGGTGAAGGGTATATGGGTATTGTACTATATACCCCACTTTTTGTGGTCTATAATTATTTCAAAATTGAAAAAAAGAAAGGTAGGTTTTAGACTTAGATCAAGGTCTGTTTGCTTTTTTTTTTTGAGATGAAGCCTCACTCTGTTGCCCAGGCTGGAGTGTAGTGGCATGATCTCAGCTCACTGAAACCTCTGCCTCCAGGGTTCAAACAATTCTCCTGTCTCAGCCTCCCAAGTAACTGGGACTACAGGCACCTGCCACAAAACCTCATTAATTTTTGTGTTTTCAGTAGAGATGGCGTTTCACCTTGTTGGTCAGGCTGGTCTTGAACTCCTGACCTCAGGTGATCTCCCTGCCTCGGCCTCCCAAAGTGCTGAGATTACAGGTGTGAGCCACCACGCCCAGCCTGTTTTCTTTTATAATCCAGATTTTTCACTGCTTTGCCTTCTTAGATCATTTGACTAGCAAGCATATGGTGTCTGTTCCACTATCTTCATAGGAAATTAGTTTCAGGTCTCTCAGACCACATCACATGGTTTTCCATAAGTCCCTTGTGACTTCAGGAGTAAAGATTCATCCTTGATTTGTGAAATGATTTGTAAAATAGATTGTAATTAATTCCTGATGTGTACACGGACCCCCATGTGGACATCTAGAAAAGAGAATGGCAATAGTAAGCCAAAGATTTAGTAACTTGCAACATGTAAATCTGATAAGCCACAAAAAAGGTAAATTCACAAGACTAGTTTTTGTTTGTTTGTTTGTTTTTGTTTTTGAGATGGAGTCTTGCTCTGTTGCCCAGGCTGGAGGGCAGTGTCACAATCTCTGCTGACTGCAGCCTCCAACTCCTTGATTCAAACAATTCTCCTTCCTCAGCCTCTTGAGTAGCTGAGATTACAGGCATGTGCCACCACACCCAGCTAATTTTTGTATCTTTAGCAGAGATGGGGTTTTACCATTTCACCATGTTGGCCAGGATGGTCTCGATCTCCTGACCTCATGATCCACCCGCCTTGGCCTCCCAAGGTGCTGGGATTACAAGCGTGAGCCACTGTGCCCGGCCAAGACTAGTTATTTATGTAGCAGAAAAAAACACTAGATTCAAATTCAGAAGTCTGTGTTTTAAAGCTGTATCATGTGCTAACTTGTTATGTGATCTATGTTTCCTCACTTAGGAAATCATTGAGAAAAGACTCATGAATGTTCTACCAAAAGCTTCCATAGATAAATAACTTTGAAACAGTCCAGATAATACAACTTAATCTTTGTCTTTACTGAGTAAAAATGATTGCTGTAGAAATTGTTCAATCTTGTGACTAGAGAATCAAGCTCTAGGATATGTTGGTGAATTTGTTCACCAGTTGGTTAAATCCTAGTAAGATTTTATTTCAGATCTTTCTTCTTCTTCTTTTATTTTTTTGAGATGGAGTCTCACTCTGTCACCTAGGCTGGAGTTGGAGTACAGTGGTGCAATCTCAGCTCAGCACAACCTCCGCCCCTCTGGGTTCCGGCGATTCTCCTGCCTCAGCTTCCCAAGTAGCTCGGACTACAGGCACACGCCACCATGCCTGACTAATTTTTTTATTTTTAGTAGAGACGGGGTTTTGCCATGTTGGCCAGGCTGGTCTCGAACTCCTGACCTCAGGTGATCCACCTGCCTTCTCCTCCCAAAAGTGCTAGGATTACAGGCGTGAGCCACAGTGCCTGGCCTCTTCTTTTTTTAATATAGGTGTTTACAGCTATAAATTTTCCTCTGAGTACTGCTTTACCTGTACCTCATAAGTTTTAGTATCTTTGTTTTCATTCATCTCAAAGTATTTTCTAATCACTTTTGAACCTTTAATTACATAGGAGTGTATAGTTTAATCTCTACATGTTTACAGGTTTCCCACATTTTTGTGTTACTGATTTCTAATTTCATTCCTTTGTAGTTGGATAACATACTTCTAAATTTACTGAGCCATGTTTCATGGTTCTTAATATGGTATATTCTGGAGAGTGTCCTTGAGAAGGGTGTATTTTCTGTTGTCATTAGGTGGAAGTTCCTATGGATGTCTGTTAGGCCTCATTGGTTCGTAGTGTTGTTCATGTCTTCTGTTTTCTTGTTGATCATCTGCCTCATTCTATCCAGGCTTGGTGGTGGAATATTGAAGTCTCCTATTTCTCCTGTCAGCTCTGTCAGTTTTGTTTCACGTATTTTGGGACTCTCTTTTTAGGTGAAGATTTTCTTGAAGAAAGCAAAAGAAAAAACACTCTTCTAATGCTACCCACTCCCGGGACTTCATTCATCTTTAGGGTTTAAGAATTAAAACACTCTCTGAAAAAGCTTAGTTTGATAGTGGCTCCCTGACGTTGATGGAGACATTTAGGCCATATTTACACAGGTAAAGAGAGATGAGGGATTGGTGGTTTTATTTAGTCAGTATATTAATTTTTTTTTTTTTATTGTGGGCAGCTGGTAGGGTCCAATTGAGGCCAAAGCAACATTAACTTCAGTAGCAGGTGACTGAGAGCTTCGGTTTACCCAGATCATTGTTTCATCTCTGCTGTTCACTTACTCTGAGTAGACATGGACTGACTCAATACAAACATGTTCCATGGGAAAAATATGCTTTTTATTTTTTTTAACAAATAAGAATAAAATACAATTTTCTTGTTGCTAAATCTGTGATTCTACAGCCCTTTCTGTGTGGAGGCCACGTGACAAACTCCAGGTGCATCTGTCACACAGAAATTGCTTTTCCCCCCAAAATACAGAAATGTGACATAAACCAATTTGGGCACAAGTAGTGTATGCTAGATTTACTTAGTTTCTGTCGAACATCTCCATACACTCAATGTATTAGGACAAATCAAAGAGTTAGAGCTGCCTAGTTTCTGCACAAATACATATATAGCTTCTACTTAGACACTGATGCTACTGATTGATTATTTTTGCTAACAATACTATAGCCAAACACTTAATTTGTTTCTTTTCAGCAGTATTGTAAATTTGTTCTAGACCATGTCACCGGGAAAACAGGGGGCAGGGGGTTAGCTACACAAGCACACACGTAGGTACACACGCACGTGCATCAGAAGATACTTCCTCACTGAAAGATTTTTAAAAAGGCATTTCTTTTGGAGATAAAATAATTTTTAGCCTTTTTATTATTGTTAAACATATTTTGGTGTTTGTGAGCAATAAAATAGTTCAGCCATCACTTCATATTCACTATGAATGAAACATGGTTTTTCAGAAGAGATTTTGCACGTATGTTAAAGCTATTTTCTTTTCTCGTCCTATATGTGAATGGTCCATGGATTCTATTACTAGTGGTAGAAGCCATGTGATTCTGTATCCTAACTTTCTCTCAGAAAGGAATTATTGTCTTTGTCATTTTGTTTCCATGTGCGACCTCCCTACCTGCTGGGTTTCCCAACAGCCGTCAGCTATCTCCTTTCGTACCATACTGTTACCAGTGTTCCTGGTTCACAAATATGAAGTAAACAGAAAAATCTTGCTAATTTGAGCCCAGTAGGATCCTTAACACTGTAATGAGGGACTAATTTTGAAAGCAGAGAGACATCTCTTACAAAATTAGAGCCCAATATTTTAATGATCTTAAATGACTAATTGAGAGTAAGAATGGTACTTAAGAAAGAGTGAGACACTGACACGTTGAAGAGTTGCAACAGGGAGAGAAGACTCCAGGAGCCCTAGTAATTATACCGTCTTCCTTCCTTGCCACTGATGCTAATCTGAGTGTGGGAAAGATAATGTACCTTAGAGGACAGGTTTGTGGTTGAAATGCTCTTGATAGATTTTGACAAATTAAACAGTGGTAAAGATGTTTGGAAGTTATCCAGATCCTTACCATTATTTATGTCAGTGAACTAGAAATCAGTGGTTAATTTGCAGTTCTTATAATTTTTATGATACTTGTGTTGTTGTAAATTTAGCCGTGTGCGGCATCAACTCAGCGGGATACATTTTATATTGTCAGCTACCTTTTGACATCATAATAGATTTCAGTTGCCAAATCTTTCTCGATAGAATAAAATGTAAAAGAGAGCTGAACAGAATATTTGGATCATATCCAGACGCTAGTAAACATATGATGGACTTTCTGAGATCAGAAGGCTCAGATACGGAGTAGGGGGAGAAATTAGACCCCGTTGGTGATGGTTTTTCTTTTTCTTCTTTTTGCCCCTAAACCATCCTCGTGTTCTTTGCTAGATAGACGTCTTTTTTCTTGACTCAAAGCTAGTGTGTTTCTTAGTGTGTGGTACCTTGCACAATTACCAAAGTATAATTTAAAGTTACTGATTTTCCACACCTTTTAACTGTTAATGCACCCTTGTTAATGCTTTCTTTATTGTACTGGATCACAAGTGCTGTAGTCCTATATATTTTTTTCTCATTATGTTTTTATATCCATTTATTATTTTAAAGAAAAATATTGATATTCTCCTGGGATAATTCAAGATTCAGGCTGGAAAGATATTTTGTAGTTGTTTTCTTTCTCCATCCATTTTTCTCTAGGTTATTCAAATCCCTCCTTCATGATTATCCCCTTCTATAACACCGACCCTTGTCCTGCCAACAACTGAAGAGGATTAGTGGATACCCCTGCCTTTGTGTCTATTTGTTCGCTGAGAGTCTCGGTTTTGACCTCTAAATAATTTCTTTTTAGACCCTCTGCTCTTTGTGTAACACAGATTTTTGCTGATCTCACTTTGATCTGTATGAACATCTAGCTTCCCATTTCTCTTATGTCATTTCCCTGCTTAGAAACATTTTATGACTGCATAAGCCACGCTTTCATTTTTTCCTTTCATATACCTCCTTCTAATCTCTTCAGAGGAAATTCCTCCTTAACACTTACTATGAGCTCAGCAGCAGTACAGAGGTATGATGAATGTGACCTAAGGATGTCCAGCCCTGTAAAACGAGCGTGTCCTTGTCCTCTTTGTATATAACGAGGTTATGTATTTTAAATGCCTTGTTTGGAGTGTCCATTTGGCAGGTATGCTGCTGCTCCACTTTGCCATAGCCTTCGCTGCTCCCAATGTATAATACATGCTTCATGATAATTGAAGTGATTAATTATCAATCCATAATGGAGAAGAGTTTATTAACCTTTTCTGATCACAGCTACATTATCCTTGAGATTAAAGTTTTTGCTGCCGTGTACCAGCAGCTGGAAGTCAGATCCATTGGACTTACTGGGGTCCCTGCTGTGTTATGGCATAAAATGGTTTCATATCATTTATCAATCTTCTGGAAGGTATATGCCCTTTGCCATTACTTCAAGGAATAGCCAATATTGCTTTATTTGAGATTATATATGTTATATATAATATTATTATATAATATATATATATTATATTATATATAATATATATATTATATAATAATATATAATATATATAAACATATATTATATATACGTATATATAATATATATATACGTATATATATGGCTGTATAATGTATTTGGGGGCCTGTGCTTTCAGTATTTTTATAATGTAGAACAGTTACAGAAAACTACTTCTGATGACACACATGCCGCACACAAATCAGTTCTGAACCAGATATCCCATTTCCACACTGAACAAAAGGTAGCCATTGTCTACTGAGCACTGTAGATGTGGCTAGAATAACTGAAGAATCAAATTTTACCTAATTGCCGGGCGCAGTGGCTCACACCTGTAATCCCAGCACTTTGGGAGGCCGAGGCGGGTGGATCACGAGGTCAAGAGATCTAGACCATCCTGGTCAACATGGTGAAACCCCGTCTCTA
>NW_016107467.1:28250-32989 GCF_001604975.1 Cebus imitator | reverse complement strand
GAGGACCTGAATCCACCAGAAACCAACAGCCGTTCCTCCGCAGCACGCCCTCTTGTATTTTTATTTATTTATTTTTTTCGAGATAGAGTCTCGCTCTGTCACCCAGGCTGGAGTACAATGGCATGATCTCAGCTCACTACAACCTCCATCTCCCAGGTTCAAGCAGCTCTCCTCTGTCAGCCTCCTGAGTAGCTGGGATTATAGGCATGCATCACCATGTCTGGCAAATTGTTGTATATTTTAGTAGAAATGGGGGTTTTACTATGTTGGTCAGGCTGGTCTCGAACTCCTGACCTCATGATCCGCCCACCTTGGCCTCCCAAAGTGCTGGGATTACAGGTGTGAACCACCATGCCCGGCCTATACTTGTATATATTTATATAAAAATTGTTCAAGATAGGGAACCTAGTGACCACCACCCAAATCAAGAGATTAAATTTAGCCAGCCACCCAGAAATCTCTCCTGTATCCTGTTCCACTCACAACCCTTTCCAAAAACAGCTCATGGTTTGACTACTTTTGTCATAATCATTTCTATTTGTTCATTATTTGATCACCTACATATGCATCCTTAGACACCACAGTTTAGTATTGTCCACTCTTTAAATGCTTGAAGTGTCCTTTAAGTTTCTTAATCTGAAGGTTTCCAGTCCATGCCTTTCTTTCCTCAGTACTTTACCTTTCGGAGATCCCTGAGCTATAGAGTTCCCCAGGGCCTGAAAGTTGCTGATTGCATCCTCGGTTCAACACATCCCTCTACCTTCTCTGTCTCCTGCACATTGGCAAGCTTGGATCCAGAGGCTCATGTTTGATCCCTTTAGCACGACTCTAGGTGGTTCTGTATTCTTTCATTTGTGAAGGATAGAATATCTTATTGTCTTCTTTTTGTGACATTGACGGCCATTAATCCTCACTGCCTAGATCCATTCATTCATTGGGAGATGCAACATGATGATATTCTAATTCTACTTATTAGCTGGGATGCTTTTATAATTTTACTTTTTTTAAATTTTGACACAGAGTTTCACTCTTGTTGCCCAGGCTAGAGTGCAATGGTGTGATCTCGGCTCACCGCAACCCCTGCTTCTGGGGTTCAAACGATTCTCCTACCTCGGCCTCCTGAGTAGCTGAGATTACAGGCATGTGCCATCATGCCCAGCTAATTTTTTGTATTTTTAGTAGAGACAAGGTTTCTCTATGTTGGTCAGGCTGATCTCGAACTCCTGACCTCAGGTGATCCAGCCGCCTCAGCCTCCCAAAGTGCTGGGATCAAAGCGAGAGCCACTGCACCCAGCCTATAATTTTATTCTTCATCTACTCTTTAGTTACCCAGTGGTACTGTTCATCTAGGTAATACAGGGTAAATGTCTAATTAATTCACTCTGTTTACTAATTTTCAAAATAGTGAGTTGACTTGCTCTCCTTTTCTGAAAGTAACCATTAAATTTTGATGTTTTTATGAGAACACCTGGACACAGGAGGGAGAACATCACACCCTGGGTCCTGTTGTGGGGTGGGGAGCAAGGAGCTGGAAGATCATTAGAACAAATACCTAAAGCATGTGGGGCTTAAAACCTAGATGATGGGTTGATGGGTGCAGCAAACCACCATGGCACATGTATACCTATGTAACAACCTGCATGTTCTACACATGTATCCCAGAACTTAAAGTAAAATAAAATAAAAAGTGTTGATGTTCTCATAAACCATAAATTTAAACATGTTAGTAGATGTCAGTGTATTACATTTTTAAAACTTTTATTGAAGATCAAATTGTCTTTCATGAGTGTAACTTTCATAGCTTCTTTGCTCCCTGCTATGACAGATGTTTCAGACTCACCTTGTCCATTTCTCACCTGAGAATTGAAATCAACCATTTATCTAGAAACCTGTTTGTTTTAGTGGAGATTTGTGTTCCAAGACAATGATCTTAGTGCTAACAATGCTCCTCACTGGGAGCGTGTCCAGACCTCATAGGTTCATCCTGATATTTCCATTTCATATTTAGGATACAGGGCTTTTATTTAGCCTCCTCTTTATTACATCTCTACCTCCTTTCTTCCATGCTGACAGTTTTCGTTCTCAAAAACAAAGGAGATGGTAGCATTAGAACATCCCATAATCGCTAACCTGCTTATTTATCCACCTTACACACACAACAGTCTTAGAATAACAATATTAAATATTTCCACTACTAATTATGGTTAGCAAGAAGAGTAAACATTTTATTACACATGCTATTGCTAGTCTCATTCCATTATTATTTTATTTTTTGGAGACAGGATCTTGCTGTGTTGCCCAGGCTGGAGTACAGTGGCAGGATTAGAGCTCACTGTAATTTTGTATTCCTGGGTTGACGTCTTCCTCCCTCCTCAGCCTCTGGAGTACCTGGGACTACAGGTCTGCCCCACCATGCCTGGCTACTGTTTTTATTTTTTATTTTTTTTTGTAGAGGTGGGGTCTCACTAGGTTTCCCAGGCTAATCTTAAACTCCTGGTCTCAAATGATCCTCCCACCTTTGCCATCCAAAGTGTTAGGATTACAAGTTGAGCCCCTGTGCCCAGCACAGTCTGTATTATTTTTTAATAGTTGTATTAGATTTGCCTTTCAGGGTAGTTAGCCATTTATGTGATACTCTCTGCATTTTAACTCTAACCCTCTTTTAGTTTGTTGTTGTTGTTTGTTTGTTTGTTTGTTTTGAGATGGAGTCTCACTCTGTAGCCCAGGCTGGAGTACAGTGGCTCGATCTTGGCTCACTGCAACCTCCGCCTCCTGGGTGCCAGTTCAAGCAATTCTCCTGCCTCAGCCTCCCAAGTAGATGGGATTACAGGCACGAGCCACCATGCCCAGCTAGTTTTTGTATTTTTTTTTAGTAGAGACGGGGTTTCACCATGTTGGCCAAGTCTGGTCTTGAACTCCAGACCTCCTGATCCGCCCGCCTCAGCCTCCCAAAGTGCTGGGATTACAGGTGTGAGCCACTCTACCTGGCTTGATTGATGTAATTCTTTCAGGCCTTTTATCTTATTCTTAATGTCCTTTAGCTCACTTTGAAATCATAGGTTACAGACATGTAATGACATGTCTGATATGTGGTTTCATTTTGTGTAAGATGTTATTCTGTTTCTTTTTTTCTTATCACTTTGTATAGAATTTTACCTCAAAATTTTTATATTGCTCATTTTTACATGAAAGTGATTTTTCTGCCGGGCACGGTGGCTCAAGCCTGTAATCCCAGCACTTTGGGAGGCCGAGGCGGGTGGATCACGAGGTCAAGAGATCGAGACCATCCTGGTCAACATGGTGAAACCCCGTCTCTACTAAAACTACAAAAAATTAGCTGGGCATGGTGGTGCGTGCCTGTAATCCCAGCTACTCAGGAGGCTGAGGCAGGAGAATTGCCTGAACCCAGGAGGCGGAGGTTGCGGTGAGCAGAGATCGCGCCATTGCGCTCCAGCCTGGGTAACAAGAGCAAAACTCCGTCTCAAAAAAAAAAAAAAAAAAGAAAGTGATTTTTCTGAACTTTCAGCAGGGAGGTTTTATTTAGAGAGATCTTCTAATTCCATGGAGCTCTTTCCTTTGGGTTACTTTCTACCACTCGGGTACTGGCATGCTTTCTAAAATGTCTTTATTTTATTCTTCTCTACTCTGGGGAGGCCTTTCTCTTTCTTTCCTCTTGGTTTTCTCTGTCCTTTTTGATTTTGGTTCTGTTGCCAGCAGTTTTACCTCAGTGTGGAGTCGTGTGCTGGAATGGAGACCCCACATCCCAGTTTTGAGAGTTCATTAGCACTAGACTCCTCCCAGCTCTGCGGACTTTTCTTAATATGGGCCTTTGCTCTGACTTTTTGCTGGAATGGAAAATACCCCACAGCTCCACATTCAGCTGCTATGTTAAACTTGGCTCACCATGCTGTCCATTTAGTGCTTATTGGCAATTTGGGGGTTCTTTTACTCAGTTCTTTCAGTTGCTGCATTGCTGCCCTCTGCTTTTTCCCACATAGCTGCTACTACGCTGTAGGACTTGCAGCTAGCTTCAGCTTTTCCACATCTGTTGTGTTACAGTGTTTGAAGTCACATTTAGCCACTTGATTTTATTTTTTACTTTTTTGAGGCAGTGTCTTGCTCTTTCGCCCAGGCTGGAGTGCAGTGGCATGATTTTGGCTCACTGCGGCCTCCACCTCCCAGGTTCAAGTGATTCTTCTCCTGCCTCAGCCTCCCGAATAGCTGTGATTACAGGCACATGATCTCCCCACCTCGGCCTCCCAAAGTGCTAGGGCACATTTCTTTCAGTTATAAATTTGTCCATTCTTTACCATTTTTTGTCCTTTCTGTAGGTTTTGTGGATTAAAGTAATCACAGCAAAAATATGCTGTTTGCTGAACCTCTAATTTTCACTTCTTTATTTTTGTTCATTCCTATGGTCAATATTGATGCATTTCAAACTCAAATGTATAGACTATCATCTTCTCAAAGGATGCTTTTTCTGACTTGACACTTTAATTATATGAAAAGTTTTATAAAAACATAAAAGTGACTTACAATATTTTGTGTGTATTGAATTGTCTATTGATAAGATTATAATCACAAGGAAGTGGCAATGCTCTCAGAAATGTGGGATCATTGTGTCTTGGAGCTAAGAAAACCTTTTCCCAGTGGAAAAAATCTAGAAAGCAAAGGAGAATGTTAAAGTACATATCACACAGCAATATACATGTGTTATATGTATAACTTCCTTTCCCCTC
>NW_016107467.1:25194-27825 GCF_001604975.1 Cebus imitator | reverse complement strand
TCCTCTCCCCTCCCCTCCCTTTCCCTCCCCTCCTTTATCCATCCCTCTTCTTTCTGCTTTTCTTTTGAAACAGGGTCTTTCTGTGTTGCCTAGGCTGGTCTCAAACTCCTAGGCTCAAGAGATCCTCACACGCAGCCTCCTGAGTAGCTGGGATTACAGGCACGAGCCACTATGTCTAGCATGTTATTTTCTTTCAAATGACTGTGTCTTGTCAAATGAACACTTGCCTGTTAATAAAAGTCATTTTATTCTGATGTCAAATATTAAAGTTGTTTTTGGTGGAAGATACTGTTTTGGAACATATGTGCTGCAACTTCTTCCAGCAGTAATGTTATCAAAATTACCCTTAGGCATTTCCCTGTAACTCTTCTCAGTGCTGTACTATATAAAGTTAAGTATTAGGTCTCAAGCAGTAATCAAATTCTAATAGTTGTCCTTCTCATCTCACCCACCTGCAAATGTGTTTATTACTGGCTGTTTTGTCCCAGTGCTTTGGGGGGAGATCCTATTGTTGTTTGTTTGTTTGTTTGTTTTGTTTGAGACGGAGTCTGGCTCTGTCTCCAGGCTGGAGTGCAGTGGTGCTATCTTGGCTTACTGCAACCTCTGCCTCCCTGGGTCAAGTGATTCTCTTGCCTCAGCCTCCCGAGTAGCTGGGACTACAAGTGCACACCACCACAGCCGGCTAATTTTTATATTTTTAGTAGAAACGGGGCTTCACCATGTTGGCCAGGATGGCCTCGATCCTTTGATCTGGTTATCTGCCTGCCTCAGCCTAGGATTATAGGCATGAGCCACCGCTCCCGGCCTTGTTTTTGTTTTTTAACATTCTGCTCTCTGATGGCCCGGGACTAACCTATGTTGTGACATTTAATAGATCCAGACTTTGTGAAAGGCTATCTCAGTGGGTGACAGGATCATTCATTCCACCTGTGTTAGCTGTTGCGCCCAAGTGGCTTGATCAGGTCACGATCCAGCTGGTCAGAGGGCACCAGGCCCGTGCTTAGGGCCAGGAAACCCAGTCAGTCATAGGTGGAGGATATTGAGAACCAACTGAGCCAATTTGGCCATTTCAAAACTTTCAGATTCTTTAACCAATACTGTAGTTACCTTGGTCAGCTGTAGACAGGGTTATGCATTTCTTCAATATCATGTGTCAGGTTGCATTGAAGGCAAGTCTCAGCCAAAATTCTGCCAAATGGGCAGAAATGTATCAAGAAGGAAGCCCAGAAAAGTCACACACTGTGTTCCTTTGAGGCCTGAAGTCCCTGTTTGCTGCCCTCACTCACTCTAGCAGGCATCTCATATGAAAGGTGTGGTAAGGAGCAAGCAATGATATTTTAATGACAGGATCAACCCACTTTCTAGTACAAAGATGACAGGGTTCCCTCATCATACCAAATAAGATCTATGTTGGAGTGCAGTTCTTCAGCTGGGAGCCTCCTGATTTTTCAAATTCTTCTTTTATAAATTTTAAATTTTTTATTTCTTTGGCAGAAATGGGGTTTTACCATATTGGCCAAGCTGGTCTTCAACTCCTGAGCTTGGTGATCTGCCCCTCTCAGCCTCCCAAAGTGCTGAGATTACGGGCGTGAGCCATCGTGCCCAGCCTGTTTGTCAAATCCTTCTGCCTCCTTTAATGTAAACATGTTTAGACCCAGTCTTTCCAGCTTATCACGTGTCTTGAACACTTCTAATTGCACCAACAAAAAATAATTTCAGATCTCTCTAATGCTGATGAATAAACTTTCTGGTGTAGTTTTATGTGACAATATTTGAGGTGTTTGTGTGGCCTACTGTCATGTGTGGGGAGTTTGGGGAATACCCTGGGAGCACATTGCTGATTCGGAGAAATGTCACCACATCTGGGCAATAAAATTATAGGCATATATATGGACCTTATTTTGAAAGAATGTATTATAATAAGCAAATGAGGGAGTTAGATTAGAGGTACTTTGAGATTGAGCTATAATGTGTCATCAGTAAACACACAGGTGTACACATACACACTTACATGTGATAGAACTGAACCACCCTTTACAGCGGGTCATTTGCTCTGCTTATAACTTTGAGAAATTGGGCCAGGCACAGTGGCTCCCGGCACTTTGGGAGGTTGAATCGGAAGGATCACTTGAGATTAGGAGTTTGAGACCAGAACTGGCCAACATAGTGAAACCCTGACTCAAAAAATACAAAAATTAGCTAGACATGGTGGTGATGCACACCTATAATCCCAGCTACTTAGGAGGCTGAGGAACAAGAATCTCTTGAATCCAGGAGGCAGAGGTTGCAGTGAGTGGAGATCATGCCACTGCACTCCAACCTGGCCACTAGAAGGAGACCGTCTCAAAAAAAAAAAAAAAAAAAAAAAAAAAAAAAAAAAAAAAAAAAAAAAAAAAAAAAAAATCACCACACAAAACAAAACAAAACTTTAAGAAATTGATTGGTGGTCATATTTCATGATTTGTGGGTACATATTTATGCACAATTCAGTTCTCTTGCAAGTGACCTTTCTGTTGCAGCCAGGAAGCCTGTTTCATTCAGTACAGTGAGTCTGCCTCATAACAACAAGGCTGTCACCTGCTCCCTCCCAGCCATTTCCTCTTGATCCATCAAAGTCAGCCTCAAAAGATT
>NW_016107467.1:20201-24084 GCF_001604975.1 Cebus imitator | reverse complement strand
GCCACCACAAAATAAGCATGAAATCTAGGTTGCCACCAGGAGTTGTTTTTTTTTTTTTTTTTTGGCCATTATTGGGAGCGTTATTATGATTATTATTGGACTGTTATTTTTAATCTGAGCCTCTTTTATCCATTTATCTTGAATTTTTTGCCCATCGAGTCCCCATTGGGCATGTACAGGACAACTCTTCCAAATACAGACTGCTTTTTATTAGCAGTGCCTCTGTTTGTACTGTAGCACTGATCTTAAGGTGATTTGGTGAGCAAAGATTACATTTCATAGTGCCTTTAAGAAGAGGGTGAGGGCATAGAACAGGGATGCTTGGCCTCTTCCTGCTAATGTATGCCAGATTGCTTAATATTTCATGTGAAAAAAATGGTGTAATGAAAAGAGAAGTTTGGTGGTGTTTTTTCCTTGCTTGAAAGCAAGAAATAGAGTAATATACGTGCCAAATAAAGTATTTTTCTATTTTGAATACACTGAGGGATAATGTAGATGCTATCAGCAAAATGTAAATCATTACATTTTTATCACTAAGTGTTAAAGTCCACTGTATATTTGGTAAACAAAGAATACATTCATCAGGTGTTCTCTTTTCCATTCAAATCCTACAGATGTTTCATACAAAATAATTTCATTTTGAGCCAGATATGGCAGCAGATGCCCTTTGGTCCTAGTTTCTTGGGGGGAGGAGGTGAGAAGATCGCTTTGGCCCCAGAGTTCAGAGCTGCATTGTGCTATGAGCATGCCTGTGAATAGCCACTGCACTTCAGCCTAGGCAACATAGTAAGACCCCATCTCTGAAATAATGATGATGGTAATAATAATTCATTTGTAGGATATTTCTTTTTTTTTTTTTTTCCGGAGACAAAGTCCAGGCTGGAGTGCAGTGGTGAGATCTCGGCTAACTGCAACCTCCACCTCTCAAGTTCAAGCAATTCTCCTGCCTCAGACTCCCAAGTAGCTGGGATGACAGGTGCCTACCACCATGCCCAGCTATTTTTTTGTATTTCTTTAGTAGAGATGGGGTTTCACTGTGTTGGCCAGGCTGGTCTCAAACTCCTGATCTCATGATCTGCTCGCCTTGGCTTCCCAAAGTGCTGGAATTACAGGCGGGAGCCACTGCACCCGGCCTGCATTTGTAGGCGATTTCTTTATGGGCCTTTAGTATAAAGGCAGCTTCAAGGGCCATGCTGGTATTGTTGGTAAAACTTGCTTAGACTGAAACCAATGGGTTATCTCAGGGACTTCAGAGGACTTCTTCCTTACTTTTAATGCATGTTTTATGGTTTTTAGGGTGATAAACCATGGAAGGATGGCATACTTCAGAGCGTAGCAGAAGCTGGCAGTCTCAGACCTCTTGTATTTGGTCTGCAAAATACTTTAAAATAATTTGATTGGTTGCCAGCATTTGAATACCAAGGGATTGGCTGGGTGCAGTGGCTCACGCCTGTAATCCCAGCACTTTGGGTGGCTGAGGCATGCCAGTCACCTGAGGTCAGGAGTTTGAGACCAGCCTGGCCAACATGGGGAAACCCCATTTCTACTAAAAATACAAAAAGAGCTGGGCGGGTGGCTTATGCCTGTAATGCCAGCTACTTGGGAGACTGACGTGGGAGAATCTCTTGAACCCGGGAGGTGGAGGTTACAGTGAGCTGAAATGGAGTCCGTGCACTCCAGGCTGGGCAAAAGCGAGGATCTGTCTAAAAAAAAAAAAAAAAAAATTAGGGATTACACCTACAGCAACTCTGGATGACTGGCCTTTGCAATAGATGTAGAGCAGCGTGGGTTCCACATTCCTAAATGGCAGCTGGGCGGGAGCTGGGTAATGACTGGGCTGCCCCCTTAGTTGGAGCGTGGCCTCGGGTTTGCCTTGCTCCTCTGGGCTGCTTTGCTTATTAGCATGGACGGCCCTTTGTTCCAATAGACTTCAGAGTCCAAAACCCCTTACTTTAATACCGCAAAGGAAAACCAGAACCAAATTGGTATTCAGAACTAAATAACGTGTTATATGTGTCTTTATGGCTAACTTTAAGACAAAAGGATATATATATAAATACATATCTCTAATTTTGGGAATCTGTATTTTCTGAATAATATAATCTCAGGAATATATAGTGTTTATGAATCATAAATATATAATCTTATATATTTAATGTATATTCAATTGACAGAAATTATTATAATTTATGGAATTTCTGTTCCTCAGAATCTTCAAAGTTGAAGGCCACATGGTAGCATCTAGTTCTAATTCAGCCCTCTCCTTTTACTAAGCAGGAAATTAAAGCCCAGCAAATCCAGTGATTTGTTCCAGGCCATGCAACTTACAACTGGTAGAGCTGAGATGGGATCCCTGTGTCCTGCTGGTGAAGCCAGGCAGATAGAGTCATTAATGTTCAGTGTGGAATAGATAGAAATGGAACAGAATGTTTAAAGTACATGTCTTTGCTATGGTTCCCATAGGCTGAAGTTTCAAAGAAATATTTACTTTGCAAAGATGGCATAAGGACTCCTGAAAACTACTCTACGTCCCACTCTAGGTCTCGGTTTTTCTGGTAGAATCAGTCTAATATTTCTTCCAGCCTGTGGGGCCTTTTTACAAGGTGCTCTGTAGAAATGTAGCAGGCAGTGCGTCTAAAACTGGACTGGTTATATACTGTTCCTCTCCTAAACCTGCTCACTTTCCTGTATGCTTGATCTTGGTCATAATTGCCCTGGGACAGAAGTTACCATATTATATTCTTTTTTTTCCCTTCTCTTATTGCTCATATTCTTGGTTTCTAGGTCACCCTGATTCTGTCAAAATCAGTCTTTCCTCTCCATCCTCCCAGTTTCTATGTTGGGAGGGTCCTCACTGTCTCTCAGTAGGGTCATGGCAGTAGATTCTTTCGTGTAACTACTTGATTCTAACCTAACCTCAACCCCAGTTCTTTGTCATCTCCATTGGTTTCCAACCCTGACTACACATTAGTCACTTTAAAACATACTGAGGCTGAGGCGGGGTGGATCACAAGGTCAGGAGTTCAAGACCAACCTGACCAACATGGTGAAACCCCGTCTCTACTAAAAATACAAAAATTAGCTGGGCATGGTGGTGTGCGCCTGTAGTCCCAGCTACTTAAGAGCCTGGGGCAGGAGAATCTCTTGAACCCGGGAAGCAGAGGTTGCAGTCAGCCGAAATCGCACCACTGCACTCCAGCCTGGGCTAGAGTAAGACTCTGTCTCAAAACAAAACAAAACAAAAAGTACTGAGGTCTGGGCCCCGTGCCCAGAAAGGGATTTAATTCGGTTAGGACAAGGACTCTGACATCAGTGAGTTTAGAAGCTTTCCAGAGTTCTCATGTCCATCTCCAGAGGTAACAGCCGCTCCTGTGCTTTCGCAGCCTGATTGGTTTTCTGCAAAACACATCCAGGGGTCACTCTACCACAGCTGTGTTTTCTGCAGTAAGTCTAGACTTCTAGTTTGGCTTGGGAGATCATAGTTGGATCCTAATTTCTGCAGACTACTCTGTGGCCACTGCTCCCCATATACTTACATGCTAGTCACCAAGAGTAGTCTACCCCTCCTGGAGCTCAGAATGTCCCTTGACGGGGGTGCGCCTTTGCATGTGTGCTTCACTTCACGTGGCTCCTCTTTTGTGCCCTAGAAAAACAAAGCCTACCATCCTTGAAGGTTATTGGCTCCATGAGAAAACCTCTTCTGCTGCCAATTTGTCACCTGTCACAGTAGTTTAAAATGTACTTACACACTGTATTTATCTTGCTTCTCTAGACCCGAGCTGTCCCATAGAACTTTCTGCGTTGATGAAAATGTTCTATACCTTCATTATCCAATATGATAGCTGCTAGCAACATGTGGCTTTTTTTTTTTTTTTTTTTTTTT
>NW_016107467.1:18346-19461 GCF_001604975.1 Cebus imitator | reverse complement strand
CATTGCCCCATTTTCCAGATTAAGAAAGTGCAGATCAGCAAAGTGAAGTGACTCATCCAAGTTATAATCATGACAAATAAGATTGAATTATGCCTGCCAGTCACTTTCATTACATTGTGAGCACGAAATTTCTTCTGATATTTTTAGTTCTGGATCTCTGAAAACCTGAACCCCAGAGAAAATGTTCTACGGTCTTATGTGTTGTATATAGCCCATCTGGTCATCTCACATCTCCAGAGGTTGGCTTTTATCCCCTGGTCACTTAAATGACACCATTTCTTGATTCTGGGGTTGTCACTGGCTGGTACCAGGTTTCTTGTCTTAACACCATTACCAAATCTGCCAAGGTTAGAGGTCACTGGTTTGACCCATGACAACCCTTTCTTCCACACTGTTTTGAAGGCTGACCGTAAAGTTTGATTTTGTTGAAGTGGGAAGCATAATATTATTAAAGCTAAAGTTAAACAGACCACAGCCCAGGAAAGTCAGTGACACCAAGACTCATCTAAGACCTTAATGCAAAATCATCTCATAATCTGAAAGCATATTTTTTTTTTTTGTGCAGTCTAAATTAGGACACTGTTAGGAGGCGGGGGTAATGAGGGGTGCATAGTGAATCGCAGTTCTTATTTATAAGAAGTCAACTTGATTAAATTCTTATAGCTTCCTTGCTCATTCTATTTCCTTTGCACTGTATTATGAACAATAAGATGATTTTACTTCAAGGGAATGGAAGGGTTTTGGTTTAAATTATATCTCAGTCATTCACATAAATATCAGCTGTGATAGATTTCTTACATCTTCAGAGGTATGAACAAGTACTACTGAGACTCGATCTGCTTGGCCACGTGTTGCTGAACCATTGGAGTCAGGAGAGGAACAAAGAGCTGATTTTATGAAGGAAGCAAAGCTGGAAAAATTGTGGCCATTAACATTGTTTACTGAAATTCATCAACTTTTACTTTATTCATTCAAGATTTATTAAGTGCCTTTTATGGACTGGGCATACAGCTTACTTAGCAAGAGAAAATATTGATTAAATAGACTATTTTAGGCTGGGCGCTGTGACTCACTCCTGTAATCCCAATACTTTGGGAAGCCAAGGTGGGTGGATC
>NW_016107467.1:12001-18261 GCF_001604975.1 Cebus imitator | reverse complement strand
AAAAAATACCCAGGCGTGGTGGCACACGCCTGTAATCTCAGCTACTCAGGAGGCTGAGGCAGGAGAAATGTTTGAACCTGGGAGGCAGAGGTTGCAGTGAGCTGAGAGCATGCCACTGCACTCCAGCCTGGGCGGCAGAGCAAGACTGTCCCCCACTCCCCCAAAAAAATAGACCATTATAGTAAAATGGACTTATGCCTATATTAAGACAAGTACTGTGTACAAAGGGACTAGATAACAAGGACATTGCTCTAAAGAGAGAGTAGGGAGGGCTTCTTGGAGGAAGTGGTATTTGTGCTTCAGTTACATGCGACGTGTGGGATTTCTCTAGGTGAAAGTGGGCAGAGAAATTCACAGGTAGGCTAGATCTATGCAATGGCTTGGAGACAAGAGCGTGCAGCGTAGGTATTCGAGTGTCCGTCCGTGGTAGAATAGAGGTCCCGGAGCTGCAGAGGACCAAGCAGCAGGTGACATCCGGCAGAGCCTTTTTAGTACCTCTGGACACTTCCCCTTGACTCTCCGGGCCTTAGAAAGCTAAGAAATTGTTCAGCTGGGATGAGATGTGCATGGAGAAGCGTGTAATGTGAAGCTTCCATATCAATGTTGAAATGCATCCTGATGTCAAAAATTTTCAGATGTGACCGGGGAAGCTGTCTGGGAATTGATGGAACGTTGCACATTCACAGTTTGCAAGATGAGTTTGTCTTCCTCATAGGTAGGTTTGAGGAGAGCAAAACCAAAGGCAGGAAAGAGCCATCACGAGGGAATGGCAGGAGTCGTGGGAGGCACCCTCGTGTGGGCCAGTGAGTGTCGGTCAGGGGGAAGGAACGAAAATGGAGTGGACATTGCTGGATGTATCAGAGGAGTCCTAGGTGCCTACAGAGCATTTGGGCTCGTCGGCTGGGCGGGTGATGCTAGCATTCACTGAGGGAAGGCCGAAGGAAGAAGAACCAGATTGGTGGAGAAGAGGCTGCTGAAGGTGGCGGATCATGGAGAGCCAACGTCACAGGCTGGCTGCTTGGAGATGGGAACTGTTTGAGAACGGCTTCGGTAGCAGAGGTTTCAGTGGCACGGTGTGGGCTTCAGAATGTTTAGGAGATGAATAAGTGGAGACAGGAAGTAGAGCAGCTCTTTCCAGAAGTTTCTGAAAGGGAAGAGAAAATCGAGGGCTATGAGACTGTGAAAAGAATTTTTGTTTCATCATGGAGAAGAGATTGTCAAGTCACCCCAGAATCTTTTACTTCAGTTTTATTTAAAAATAATTTCAGAACTATGAATTCTGAATTCATAGTAGCTTAGTAGTTGGAAGCAACCTAGAGGCTTCAGGAACTTATCATAGAAGTTTCTAGAAGCAGGCAAACAAAAGCACATAGCAGACTGGATCATGTATATATGACAGAACATTTTATTTTTGTTTAGACGGAGTCTCGCTCTGTCACCCAGACTGGAGTGTGCAGCGGCATGATCTCAGCTCACTGCAATCCCCACCTCCCAGGTTCAAGTGATTCTTATGCCTCAGCCTCCCAAGTAGCTGGGACTGCAGATGTGTGCCACCATGCTGGCTAATTTTTGTATTTTTAGTAGAGACGGGGTTTCAAATCTGTATTGTCCAGGCTGGTCTCAAACTCCCAATCTTGTGATCCACCCGTCTCGGCCTCCCAAAGTGCTGGGGTTCCAGGTGAGAGCCATTCGTGCCTGGCCCTGTCTGACAGAAATCTTTAAGGAGAAGACCCACAAACAACAACAAACATAACCCTTGTTGTGGTGGTCTGGGGGCTTTTGGTGTAGAGAGAGTCAACCTCCCATGGCTCAAAGAGCTCTGAGGCCATTGTGGGTGTAAAGTGTGCAGTGGTTATTTGAAAATGTGTGTGTTTGACAAAGATTTCTATCAAAAAAAGAAAAAGTTGTGGCAGTAAAGTGGTCAAGTGGTTTTCTAGAAAACTTCAGTTAATGGCAAAATCATGACTTCCAGTACAACTGTAGGAATAGAGGCACTTTGAAATGTTTCTGCCCTCTTTGGGGTACCCTGTAATTGTATTCTGTTTATGAATGTCCTCCTCACCCCTGAATGTGTGTGTGCTTTCCTAATGGAACACATCTTTACTGTCAGTAACCATGCTAATTTATGGTGTATTTTGTATTCCAAGAAGTGAAAAATGGGGAGTTAATACACCTTCTCTTTGTTTTACTCTGAAGAGGTTTTTACTACCAGGACCTTGACATCTTCCACCTTAGTTTATCTTTAAGTTATCTTTAACTGGAACCATTTTGTCCATTAGCTGTATTCTAATCACCTCTCAGAATGGTCAGATTTACAAGCAGCACATGACAGAGAAAACATAAAAAAATCAGCCAGCTTCTCCTGACATTCAACAGCAGCCTACGTCTAAATAGTGAAAAAGTTTATTTGCTTTTTCTGAGGATGTGCTAAGTGATTTTGCAGTTAGAGTGGTACGGCCTTCTAGCACTTAGGCCTGCATTTATTAAATAAATTTGTTCTCTAACTCAAGTGTTAAGTGTGTATTATGAAACCTCAAAGCCAATTTCAGTGATTGCAATGTGCAAATATTTTTAAAATTATGTAATTAAATAGGACTTGGCCTGCAAGGTCCACCAAAGTAATTTATTAATTGAATAGTCTGATTTAATTGTATGTTATTTTCATTTATTCAGGGAAGTGCCTGCATCTCTTGCAGAGATAGGAGCCTCTTGTGTGCCTGTCACTGGAAGTACAGAAGTCCTCTCCAAGAAATCTTTAGCACCCAATTAAATATTAACCAAGAAGAAGGGACTTGTTCCTTCTGTCCCTGAAACTCTATTTTTATGTCTCAGTCTAGTGATTTTAAAGGAAAAAGAAGCGGGGGAAAAAAAGCTTGCTGGGTGGAATTATTTGTAATTCATTCTGTGTATCACTACATTATTTAAAAATGAATTCTTCTTAATTGTGCCCATGTACAGGGTTTTCTAAAGTACGCATATAAAAAGAAAAGCCCCTTTAATTCAGTGTTAGCTACATCTAACTATGGCTAAAGCCACGGCGTATCTGTTTCCTTAAAATGTCATTTTAAAGGTATTGTGGTTTTGGAGCAGCAGCTGTGACTGAAAAGTATGTAAACTAAGCTGTTCTTGCTCATATCATTTTTATATTCTTATGTCAGACCAGAAGGCTGCTTTAAATTTATTTTTCATTGTGTATTAGTTCTAGAGCCCGTTTTTTTTTTTCCTTACTTGGGAGCATATGTTCTTTGGGACGTGTTATACTCAGACACTTAAGAAAATAACAATTATGTGTGGGGAGGGAAAGATATCAAAATAGTTTCTTATTTGAGTATTGTATTTGGGGGAAGATTAATAAAAAAAAATTAACTCTCACAAAGTAGAATTTGGGGGCCTAGCATCTGTGTTTTAGGAAATGAAAGAATTCAGGCACACTGTACTAAGTCACGTGAAAGGCAGTAACTTTTAGAAGTCCAAATTGCTTTCCCAAAAGGAAAATATTTTTTGTTGCTATTAAATATAGTTTATATTGCTACTTCAGAACTTTTTTTTTTTCCAGTGGGGCCATTTACTTGAATTCTTAGTTAATATTTCTGTATAGAAACGTCTTTGTCTTTGGAGCCCGCCTGTGCGAATTCCCATTTAATATGCGGTTGTGGATAAGTATTTATTCATTCCATGTGGTACTCCGCACCTGATCAAGTGACAGCATGGCGTCATGTCAGCCAGCAAAATGTTTGAGTGACTTTTGAGTAATGGTGGCATAGAAGGTACAGAGGGTTGAAGGAAATAATAATGGGAATTTTTTTCCTTTCCTATGTATTTCAGCATGTACAATGCTTCAACTCTTTAGTGGAAATTTGGAACACAGGATAGTAAAATATTCCTTTTCCTAGAGGATAGTAAAAGTGGAGTAGAAAGTAGGAGCTATTAGAATTTCCATGGTAAATATAATTTGATTACATATGTCGGTGGGTTCCCTCTGAGCTGAGGATTTTACTTTGAGAGTTGTTTCACAATGGTGTATTTCTTTCCTGCTTTTGGAAGCAGATTTAGCCCTAAGAATTTGCCCTGGCCAGGCATGGTGGCTCATGCCTGTAATCCCAGCACTTTGGGAGGCTGAGGTGGGTGGATCATGAGGTCAAGAGATCAAGACCATCCCGGCCAACATGGTGAAACCCCATCTCCACTAAAAAATACAAAAATTAGCTGAGGGTGGTAGTGCGTGCCTGTAGTCCCAGCTACTCGGGAGGCTGAGTCAGGAGAATCACTTGAGCCCAGGAGAAGAAGGTTGCAGTGTGCCAAGATTGCACCACTGCACCCCAGCCTGGGCAACAGAGCAAGACTCTGTCTCAAAAAATAAAAATAAAAAATAAAAAATAGAATTTGCCCAGGAAGATCCCATTGACCTGCCTCATTTGTGCAGGCCCACATCCAGGTGCCCCAAGTGAAGGAAGTAATTTGGGAGTGAAGGCAGGTCTCTACTGGTCCTACTGTTGAGCCCCTGTGTCTCTTGCTGGGCCCCACGTGGGCCCCGGGTAGTGGAATCCTCTAGGGCATTAGCTGGCCCTGGTGGTCCTTGCATCCTAGCCTTGGAAAGGGACCTATCAGAGCATCTGGGGGTTATGGTCACGATAGTTCACAGGTACAGAACAGCCATGGTCATTCCGATGGCCACTAGCTATAGCTCTGGAGCAGTGCTCTGGGGAACCCTCACCAAGCCATGGAGGAGGCAGGGAAGTCCAGGGTGCTGATCAAGGAGTGTGTTCGGGTGGCTTGGGGGCAAGGGCTGTTTCCCAACCAGTACACGAGTATTTCAGCATTTTCACACCTTGTTCAGGTGACCAGTCTGTAGCAATTGAACACCATCCTTGAGCACCCTTCCTTTTAAACCAGTGAGGAACCTGAGTCTGGAGAGGGGAAGAAGCTTCCCAAATCCTAGCTGAATTACTGGTGGGGCCCAGGAGCAGAATTGCCCTCTCTTGCCTCCTAATGAAATGTTCTCTCTACTTCACTTGGCTGCTTCTTAACAAAAGTGTGGAAATGCTTCCTTTTCCTCTTACTTCAACCAGAGTTGAAGAACAGGCATGGCGGCTCATGCCTGTAATCCCAGCCCTTTGGGAAACCGAGGCGGGTGGTTCATGAGGTCAGGAGTTTGAGACCAGCCTGGCCAAGATGGTGAAACCCCGTCTCTACTAAAAATACAAAAAAAAATTAGCCAGGCGTGGTGGCAGGAGCCTGTAATCCCAGCTTCTCAGGAGGCTGAGGCAGAGAATTGCTTGAACCCGGGAGGCAGAGGTTTCAGTGAGCGAGATCGTGCCACTGTACTTCAGCCTGGGTGACAGAGTGAGACTCCGTCTCAAAAACAAAACAAAACAAACAAACAAAACATACACAAAAACCAGAGTGGATTAAAAGAATTTTCTTAGGAACAAAACCAAAAGGCAAATACAAGATGCCTGGTGCCTGGCAGTGAAGGACTTCATAGGAGAAAGTAAAGCTGGTTCACATCCAGCTTCAGATGCAACAGGCTGGCACAGCCTGCGGGACACTCACAACTTCTCCTTCCGTTCTCTGGCCCCTTTCCTGTTCACAGGATCCTGCTCCTAAATCTCCTGTTAACATGACTGATGTTCCCATGGGCCATATTCTCCAGCCATTGCTTTTCTCCATGAATTGGGAGTCACAGGCTTGAGTTCCTGCTTTCGTCCCCACCACCTGTGTGACTCACACACTGAGTCCCCTCCCAGCGGGGGAGCAGCTTGCCTGGCCCTCTCAAAGGCACCTTTTAGCTCTAAAATGTTTGCGGTTCTGTCTCTCGAGATTTTCCCTATCCATGTCTTATTCCTTCCACTTAAAAACATAGGTCACGCAACTGAGGCAATAAAAAGTCTAAATTTTGGTCAAGAAATCGTCATAGTTTATCCCAAATCTGTTCTCAGGGGACATCCTTGTTTCTTTTTATTGGCAAAACTTGGTCAGGGAATTTCTGGTTAAACGAACCTACCACTTCCAACTTTGAATCAGGTTTGTGCTTGCCATCATTATTAATAGGAGTATTAATTTCTGTCCCTGATAAAGCACCCTGGTGTGGCTGGAAAGTAGTTCTTTGCCTTTTCCCCACCAAGTGAAGAAGGATGTGAAAGGTCTGTACGGTGTGGAAAGTGCCTTAGCAATTAAATAAAAGGCTGGTTCATATAAAGGGGCTTGTTTCTATATGGAAAATATGAGCTTTTTCTTTTTCTTTTTCTTTTTTTTTTTTT
>NW_016107467.1:1517-11450 GCF_001604975.1 Cebus imitator | reverse complement strand
GGAGTCTTGCTCTGCCGCCAAGCTGGAGTGCACAGGTGTGATCTCAGCTTACTGCAATCTCCAGCTCCTGGGTTCAAGCAATTCTCCTGCCTCAGCCTCCTGAGTAGCTGGGATTACAAGCCCACACCACCACATCCAGCTAATTTTTGTATTTTTAGTAGAGATGGGGTTTCAGTGTGTTGACGAGGATGGTCTCGATCTCCTGACCTCGTGATCCACCGGCCTTGGCCTCCCAAAGTGCTGGGATTACAGGTGTGAGTCACCGCACCCAGCCAGTCAGGTATTTTTAACAATTTGTAGAGATGGCAGAAATGACGTGTAGGAAGTTTTAGATTTAAAGTTATATCGTCCCTGGTAATAATAACAGCGGCCATTATTTCTTTTAACATTCACTTTGTGCGAGGCACTATTAAGTACGTCTTCATGTCAGTGCATTTATTCCCCAAAAGCAAATAATGCACTGTAAGGAAGTGCAGTTTATGGATAAGAACACTGAGGGACAGAGAACTTAAGTAACTTGCCTAAGCTCACAAGGTCAGTAATCTCACCAGAGCTGAGATTCGAACTTGGGCACTTGAATCTACCCTTGTAAATTCTGAACTGTTCTAGTCTAAAGTACACCGTGTAATGCTATATTCTGTAATACTTAGTTTTAGGTGAGGCAGCCTGAGGATACGTTAAGAAATACAGATACTCGTTGTGTACAATCTCAGCCTTGCCTTTTAAAAATTCTTTCCTAACTTTCAAATCTAGTTTGTTTTTGTTGTTTTTACTTGATAGCCTGTTTTCAGCCAATGAATAGGTAGGTATCAATCATTTGCAGTCTGTTATACTGCTTTTTTAAAGAATGATCTTAAAGTTTCATTGTGATTGTGGAATCGTACCAAGACATTCTCTCATTTTATTTTATTTTATTTTTATTTTGTTAGTTTTGTTTTTGTTTTTGAGATGGAGCCTCACTCTGTCACCCAGGCTGGAGATCAGTGGCGCAATCTCGGCTCACTGCAACCTCTGCCTCCCAGGTTCAAGCGAGTCTCCTGCCTCAGCCTCCCGAATAGCTGGGATTACAGGCACCTGCCACCACACTCAGCTAATTTTGTATTTTTAGTACAGATGGGGTTTCTCCATGTTTGAGGCCAAGCTGGTCTCAAACTCCTGACCTCAGGTGATCCTCCCGCCTCGGCCTCCCAGAGTGCTGGGATTACAGGCGTGAGTCACCATACCCAGCCTATTTTAATATTTTTGAGACAGGCTTTCACTCTGTCACCCAGGCTGGAGTGCAGTGGGACAATCTCAGTTCACTGCAACCTCTGCCTCCCAGGTTCAAACAATTCTTCCACCTCAGCCTCCTGAGTAGCTGGGACTACAGGCACACACCACCATGCCCAGCTAATTTTTTTGTATTTCTTGGTAAAGATAGGGTTTCACCATGTTGGCCAGGCTGGCCTCGAACTCCTGACCTCAAGTGTGATCACCCGCCTTGGTCTCCCAAACAGGTATGAGCCACTGTACCTGGCCTATTCCTCCATTTTTAAATGGTGTCTCACTTTGTTTCCGGGCCAGTGTGCCATGGCACCATAATAGCTCACTGCAGCCTTCAATTCCTGCGCTCAAGCAATCCTCCTGCCTCAGCCTCCTGAATAGCTGCCATTTCAGGTGTAAGCCCCTGAGCCTAGCTTATTCTCTCCTTTTTAAAGTAATTTCAAGTAGCAGAAGCAGGGAGGGAGAGGCATTTGCCTATGTTGCCTTTTCTAAATGTGTTTCTAATGGGAACTAGAGAGGTGGTGAGCTTTGGGGAAGCCTAGCCTTGGGTCAGAGTTGATGGTAGAAGGGAGCTGGGATCTCCAGATGTCAGGGAATTTAGGAAGAGAGGCATGGGAAAGAAAATGGGATGAAAAGGTGCCAGGAAGAATTGCCTCATCATTTGACATTTTGGTGATGGCCCAAAGGTAAGTTTCTACTTTGAGACCACTCTCAGGCCCTGTGGGCACAGAGCTGCCAAGTTTCTCAGTTTAAGGTCTAATAAAGTCGGGATGAGGGTAATTCTGGGAGACTGGGTAATTTTGGGGGAAGGATTTTGGAGGTCTTTCCAGCTATACTGACAGTGGATATGGGTTCATTCTTGAGTGTGAACGTGTCCATAATAAAATCTAGCTCTAGAACCATTAAAGAGCTTCTCTGTGTACACCGGAGTGCTAGCCATTTTACCAACAACAGGAGGAAACACGTAGCTGGAATAAGATACGGGAATGTTTTTCTTCAGCTCACACACTGGTTAGCGTTATTCACTCATTCTTTATTTACTGAACGTCTACCCTGCGTGCCGCTGTTCTGTACTGGGATATAGCAAGCAAGAGGCCGGCACAGTGGCTCCTGCCCGTAACCCCAGCACTTTGGGAGGCCAAGGCAGGATGATCACTTGAGCCCAGGAATTTGACACCAGCCTGGGCAACACAGTGAGACCTTGTCCCTACAGAACAATTTAAAAACTAGCTAGGCATGGTAGCACGTGCCTCTAGACCCAGCTACTCAGGAGGCTGAGGTGGAAAGCTCGCCTGAGTCCAGTAGTTCCAGGCTGCAGTGAGTCATGATCTCACTGCACTGTGCTCCACTTTGGGCAACAGAGTGAGACCATGTTTTGGAAAAAAAAAAGGGGGGGGGGGGGGGGGGTGTCAAGGGGGTACAAATCAGATAAAGTCCCTGCCTTCATGGAGTATATGTTCTGATATTTTTGTCACAAACCGAAATGAATGTGACTTGCCCAGAAGAACCAAACAGAATGAGTTCAGCTGCAGTGGGAGCTGCCAAGAGCCAGATGTGGCCATGGGAGGAATATCTTTGAGAGCCTGTCATCTGGCTCCAGCTGTGTTAACCTAGGCCTGGTAGGCAGCCACGAGTTGTGTCTGCCAACTGGTGGCCAGACACTAGTGCAGGCTTAAACAATTAGCAGAATTCCTCATCCGGTGGCTGGATTTGCTGTGTGTGTCCTACAGACGATCGCTGCTGTCCAAACCAGGGGACTCTGTGGGCAGAAACGCCCAGAAGAGAACCAGAAGTTTGCCCCTTGAAAAACCAGTCAAAGCCTTTGCATCCCGGAACATGGAGAGGGATGCAGGAATAGGGGAAGGCCAGCATCAGTAAGAAAGCAAAAGTAAACCAGACGTGGCCCTCCACCTGGCAGATCTGAATTCTGCCTCAGAACTCGTGCCTGATACAGACTGTCAGCCTCTACCATGCCCCTGCAGAAAAGCAACGAGTAGAGTTTGCCTGTGAAGAAATACTTCTTCAGTTATTATTTTTTACATTGTTGCCCCTTGGTGAGAAGCATTTAAGATGCTTTATTGGTTTTACCCAAACAGAGATTTCCATGGAAAGTACTCATTCCCACCTTTTGGAAACAACTGGGTCCCCACAAACAGGCCATAACTTTCAAAGATCTGTTATATCTGCCTTCAAAAATAAGTGTATAAGTAAATAAAATGCTTCAGCCTGCCTACCTGTGGAAGATTTTTTATAAACTGTAGAGCTGCTGGTTTAATGGACCAGGCAGGTCCTGCTAGCACACGGGAAAATAATAGATTTTGATCGTCCATTGTCCAGCATGTTTCTAATACCACAGTAGTTGCTCAGTAAATGTTTGTAGACTGAGCTGAATAAGGAAAAATTCCAGTGAACATGCTGACTGGCAAGAATGGTAATTAAAAATTAGTGCAGTTATGTCACATCATAAGTGGGGTAAAATAACCCACCATTTAGTGTCCCCCCGCCACAAAAGTAAGAGTTCTAATTGGAATAAAATTAGGATTTTTTTTTTAATATGTCCACATCTGAAGAGTGGTTATAACAGAAAGCACAAGATGGTAGAGATGAAGGCTTTCGGGGAGACTTCTCTTGAGGCTGAACAGATATGCCCATGTGAGAACATCTTTATCGTGGTGAGGTTCTTGGTGGTTTTTCAAAGAAGTCCCACTCCGAACAGATAACAACAACAACAAAATCATTGAAGTGGGAGAAATTCAAAAGATGCTAGTTTATGTGTCAAAATCAACTTTTGCATTCTAACTGCATTGTGTAAATTTGCTGTGCAGGAAACATAAGTGAAGCCATTTGGTTTTGTGGCATTGGTGTGGGTTGGCTCAGGGGGCGGGGATAAGGTCGAGGCATTGCTATAGTATGAGGAGAGCCAGATGGTTGTATTACACATCTTTTGTGTTCTTGTTTGCTTCTTAAAGCAGTTGCAGAATTTTGCCCTTGGCGATATTTTCTTCGTGCCTGTGTGTTCTGCTATGAATTTACTTTTGTCAGAGTACTTTGAAAGAAAAGCCTTGCTCAGAAAAAAAAAAAAAATTAACTTACATTATAAACTCGTGAAGTCAACAGTGTGTTCATAAAAATATTTTTTAAATGTTAATTATGTTGGTAAATAGTTGGGAGAATCAGCTTTTCTTTTTTCTTAGCGCAGTGATGTCGACCATATTTTATGTCAATTCAGGGAAAGAATTTTTGCAAAATTATGAATGTGCAGTTGGTGGTGGATGGATGGATGGAGTTGGATGGACAAGTAGACAGATAAATGGAACAGATACATTGTTATTCCAGTAGGGATGAGGCCTATCTGATTAGAGATTTAACTTTTTCCATTACTTACAGCAAGTCCTCAGGTTGTGGTTAACCTCCTGTGTGTTATCAGCAAGCCTAACTTGGTAAGTTGAATGAGAGTGGGTTAGGGTAGGTTGGGGAGCTTTGGTTGACATTTGTGAAAATTGCTGTTACACCACCATTGAAATTTGTATTTATTCCCTACTAAAAGGAAATTCTCTTTTGCAGTCACCAGTGGGAAGGGATATTTAAGATGTTCTAATGCATGTAAGGGGTGATATTTTATCACCAAATGATTTTAATAGAGAATTGCTTTGGAGCTGTTCCCCCCCACACCCCCCCCCCCACACACACACACATTGTGGTAGAATGCTTCAGAATAATTTAATGTCCTTTTCACAGTTACAGTGTTTTTTTTTTTTTTCCTTTGCTCAGATCAGAGAAGAGCAAATATGTAGGATCGTTGGGCAACGGTTTATTCTCCTGTTGTGCACAGATTTCCAGTTTGAGTTGGAACCTGCAGTCCCTGATGAGAAAATAGGAAACTTACAGTCCTAACCTTATTGAAATCTCTGCCGGGTTTAGTCACAAGTCTGAGGCGACTCCTTCCAATAATGAAGCCATTGTACGCATCATATCTGATCAGTTCTTGAAATGTTTTAGTAAGTCTATCTTACAACATTATAAGAAGATAATCAGCAGCCTTAGAAGGTCCCCATCTGGACTGTAGAGTTCTTTTACTGAAAGATGTTTTGCCTTTTTGAGATAGCTCTCGCGTTTCATCATCTGTTCCGCCGAGATGAAGTGCATATGAAAAGTCAGTGACTCTGAATCCATCTGTTGTTATTATTTTCCACTGATAATTGGCTTGAACAATGAAATGTCTGTGTCTGCAGCCTTTGAAACTGTACACCCTGTTTATTTTCTGGAGGTCTCACTGCAACTATGCCCCCCCATCTTTCCCCCTGCGTTTTCTCTCAAGCTTACAGCAAGTGGCGCTTGTGTGAGGATGACATCTTTGACTCTGTGCATCAGTATGTGTCACTCAGCATCTAAAGCTTGCATACAGATTTTTGTCACAATCCCTGTGTCTGTGCCGTTTGCTCCTGAATCCGGCGCTCTCTCAGCGAGAAGCTTAGCTAGGCCACGATGCATGGATCCGTTACCTGGATTGCTGTCTTTATTTCACTGTCCTCATTAAACTATTAATTTAGAGTACAGTATCTAACACCTATGGAATTAGATACTACCTATAATTGTATAATATATTCAGTTGCATCCAGGTTTGCGCGATACAGGGCATTAATATTGGATTCCACTAACATCACTTCCATTAGCTTACTCAACCAGTATGAGATATGGATGAGCTGGGAAGCATAACTACCCTCAAAACTGCCAAAACAGTCATTAGAAGCTCCATGGGGATGGACAGAGGCTTTCTCACAGTGATATACTGATTAAGTTTTGTTCTATGGTTTATTTGCAGCAAGGTTAGATCACTATCGTCTGTGGACGCGGGTTATCTAACACCTTATTTGGAAGGTCGTTTCAAGGCAAAAGAGTGAACAAAATCAGCATCTTTTCAGTTTCTGTGCGCACCCCTCTTAGAGAACCTGTGTTTTATTCTCTGGGTCTTTGGGTATCCTTTTAATTTTGTTTGTCTTTTCTCCATGTTATGCCATAATATATGTTTAAAATGAGTTCAGTGTTTGTTTCTAAAAATATTTTAAAACTTTTCAGTGATAATCTTCGCTTTTTACAGCAGAATGATTTGGCCAGAAAACAGTTTTGTATTAATAAATTAAAACTGCTTTTGAAATAGAAAGCTGCCCTTTTTCCCTTGGCTAGGATAAATCACAGCATTCTGGACGGCTGTGAAGGATCTGTGGTATATCCACAGTAATAATATAGACACATCCTATAGCACAGCCGTGCTGGATTTGGCCCCAGAGTATTGTATGGCATTAGTAAGTAGTAGACGAACATAATCTTATTTATGTTTCAATCGAAATCATTTAATACTGCAAAAGTTATTAAAAAATAATTAAGTTACTAAGACCAACATGTGGCTGGAACAGAGAATAAGAGGTCAGTGTGAGTTGATTCCATAAGCTAAGAAAAGGCAGTAGTGAATTCCTAGCACTGATAATGTTTTTTCTCTTGCTTAAATTCCTGGGTTGTAAGGACAAATTATGTTGAGGTATGGCATATTTTCTGCCGAAATGGAGAAAATTGTTGACTGTAATTATGTTATTTAATTGAAATTATAAGTGGTTGAGGCCACTCAGTTAAAAGCATTCCTTCTAATATAGGGGTAATGTTTTTAAATGAGTGGTCATGGATTGGTGACATTTGAAAGGCAGGCATTTGGGATATAGTTTTGGAAAACTCAAATTATTTTCCTTAAATGATTAGTGAATTAGAGAGTATAGTTAAGTAGCATTTTTTTTTTTTTGGCTTATTCTCTTTAATTAGATATGCATGAATGTATTATGTGTGAGTATATATGCACATATATATGTATATATTTTTATATGTACACTTTATGTACATATATAAAACAGATCTTTCTGTAGGTACAGAGTCACAAGAATCAACTTATAATGTGACAAACCAGAGAAACAAGATGTATATCTCTGACCTTAAATTGCGACTAAACAACCTGATTGTTTAAAACTCTCATTGAAGGTTAGAGATTGCAGTGGAACCCACAGTAGAACTCCAGGGATGGGTATACCACAAGTTTTTTTTGGAATAGCTGGAGATACAACAATAGCACTACCCCCTTCCACGAGTGAGTTCTTAATTACTAATGAATGCAATTCATTTTAATTGTTATTATAGCAACATAACATTTAACTGTCTCCTGTTTAGTGGTGTCCCCTGGAACAGGCAGTGTCTCCTGTCAGAGCTAGGACAGGTAGAAGGCACAGCGGGCGTCTGATTGAGCCAGTTATTCATTTGCTGAGTGTTTGTGTTTATGCAAAGGGGCCTCTTCCTGCATATTTAATCTAGAGTAAGGCAGTGGCTTTTGTTGTGTTTAGCCCACATACCTTCAGTCCTTCCTCACACTGCCGCCAGCCCGGGAGCCCTGAGAGCCAGCAGGCTTCCAAGCGCCTGTAGTTTCTCCCTTACAAACTCTCAACTTTCTTCCGTTGTGTGAAAATTGCCTCTCCCGCCCCAAAGCTTTGCCTCCTCACCATGAACGGGTAAGTGTGTGCGAAGCCAAGGCTGACACTTTTGTTTCATTTTACTAATGTTGAGAGGGTACTTTGCTGCCCTTCTGGGCGCCTCCTGAAAGCAGTCCTGGTTCCTGGGCCGTTGTCAGCTTCTGGCTGCACTGAAATAGACAAGTACAGGTGCCTCTTAGGAAATGTGGCTGAATTTTGGACTAGCAGAGAAAGGCTCGTGAGGACTAGAGGGAATTAAAAAGAAAAGAGAGAGAGAGCAGCTTTATTATTCTTTGTCCTAACAAATCCTGTTTTGTAACTATCCTGCAGATAATGCTGCCATTGTTTGCTAAAAGCCTTCAAACAGTGTGTAAGACTGAACTGTAAGAAAACAGAAACTCTGCTGCTGTATTGTCTATACCCGGGCCAGGGTCCTCCCTGAAGGTCTGCGCCGGAATAGGAAGGGTTTTCTTCTGTGGAAATCGAATCGTCTCTTCATTGATATTAATAGCACACTAGAGATGTTGGCCATGATGCTCAGAGAGGCGGTCGGGAGGGAAGGAAATCTGATCTTGCTGGGGGGAAAATGACAGCCTCTTGGCCCCACGGTGGAGGAGACATCATCCAGGCTCAGTGTGCATAATGGCATCCTGGCTTAACTGTTTGCTCTAGGAATTTTAATCTTGAGCTGTTTGTTTTACTATCTGGGGTCTTGCTATTTTTTGTTCCTGTACTGTCTTTAGAAAGCACCATATTCAGGGGCTAATCCTGTCTTTTTTTAAAGTGAATTTTTAAAAAAAGACTCGGAGAAATTCACGTAGTGTACACTCAAATCATTCTGGGGTAGGATGGGGTATTCTGCTTTCTTTTTGAGGGTAGAGTGTTAGTTCAAAAATAAGTTGCCACAATTAACGAGGGTGAACCATCCGAGGAAGATATGTCCTGTGTGAAGATATTTCAGGGTGTGGGAATTATGTCCAGCCTCTAAAAGAAGGAGTTTTCATGACCAGTTAACTGTTGCCTCTGTTTGAGTAACTCTTTTCAACAGAAGAGTGTGCTGTTCCCCCGCAGGTTGGAAACTGTGAGAATTTAAATAAAATTTCATCAACCTTATTAAAATATGTAGGGACTTGTGTCTTCTTGGGTACAAATCAGTCTAGAGACTTAGAAGCATTTATTAACAGTGAGGCTGCTGAAGGTTTTTAATAACAAAATTACAAATACTCTATCTAATTGTAAGTATATGACTTTTATACTTGGTTTTTAAGGGGAAAAATACTTTTTTTTGAGGGAAAGTAACTCCGTCAGAGCACCTTCTGTGATTAGCGCTATTGTATTCTTAAATTTTGATTGATAGAGATAATAGTTTTCACTTAAAAATACAGACAGGTACTTTAACTTTCCATGACAATAGCTATTTGCATTTCTTTTATCTTTTTGTTTAACATTTGTGGGGGTTGGGATGGATTTGATTATTAACTCTTATTGCACACCAAAGGTGAATCTAAAACAAAGGCTTTGTTAGAGCTTCAAAGGGAAAACAGCAAATATTGTTTTTAGGTTTCAACATTTAAAGGCTGTTAAAGGATACCTATAAAATATTTTCACATGACCACAGCCAGGGTTTTCCTTTTCTGTAAGGTAGGAGAGAGTCATTTTTCCAAATGAGATGGGACCATGTGGAGTTATGGGGGGGGGGGGGGAGGTGCCAGCCAGAAGTAATTTCAGGGGGAAGCTTCCACTGGGGTTGCCTACACCACATGGCTTAGTATATAATATTTTCGGTTTTTGCCCTACTAGAATGGACTCCAAAGTTAGGCAGTATGATCTGATGAGGGTCCTAGAGGATGAGGAGAAAGGAAGGAAAATGTTACTTGCGGGGGTAGGAGGGAGATTTGGAGAATGATGGATTCGAAGTCGCACATTTCTTTGATAGAGACAAGTAAAAGAAGTACAGTGTTTGTGAAGCTACAAGCCTGGAGAGCATCCAGGTTTGCCTCTGGTCTCAGAGACCCTGACTGCACAGCAGCTTCTTCCTTCCTGTTCTTTCCTTTTTCCTTCCTTTATTCTTTGACTTTCTTTTTCCCCCGTTTTTCTCTTCTTTTTCCCTCTTTCTTTCCTTCTTTCTTCATTCCCTCTCTTCCCCACCTTTTTTTTTTTTTTT
>NW_016107467.1:0-1507 GCF_001604975.1 Cebus imitator | reverse complement strand
TTTGCGATGGAGTTTCGCTCTGTTGCCCAGGCTGCAGTGCAACAGCACAATCTCGGCTCACTGCAACCCCCGTCTCCCAGGTTCAAGCACTTCTTTGCCTCACTCTCCCAAGTACCTGGGATTACAGGCGCCTGCCACCACGCCCAGCTGATTTCTGTATTTTTAGTAGAGACAGGGTTTCACCATCCTGGCCAGGCTGAGTCTTGAACTCCTGACCTCGTGATCAACCCACCTCAGCCTCCCAAAGTGCTGGGATTACAGGCGTTGAGCCACCACACCCAGCCAGATTTTCTTAAGTACAGAAAATAACGTGACCCTTGTATTATATTTTTCAATCATCAAATATATGTTGATGTCCTTCTGTTTTCTAAGAAGTCTCTGAAAAACAAGATATTAAAGCCCATGTGAGATAAGATTTCCTACTTTAAAAGGCAGAAAATTCTTGGAAATTGGCCTATTTGGACCAGTTTTTGCAAATGAAGTACAGGCACTTTGACTGGAGGATTTGGGGGTATAGAAAGTTTGAACCATGTTCCTTCGTGGATTTCCTAGTAGGAAAGAGTCTCTAGCCGTAGACCTACTGAACTGCCCCCTTCATCACCACCCAGGGGCTCGCTTTGCTCATCTTTTCATCTTTAATAAGACTGGCACACAGTAGGTTCTCAGCCAGTATTGGGTGGGCTGAAGGTTGAGATGAACTATGTTGGGCATCCTTCAGAGTTGCTTTTGCACAATTATATGAAATGAAATATAATGCAGAAATCTTAATGCAAATAATTTATTTTAGCTGTCAAGAAAGGGAAGGGGGAAATGCTATCAACAGGCAAAAAAGAGCCGAGATTCTTCATTTTCAGTTTTGTGAAATGAGATTGCACCTCCACACTTATCTGCAACTCGGTTCCAAGTAGGATATAATAGTGGACACTCTGTATTACATGTCACACAGATTAAATTTAGGGCAAAAATACCCATAGAGAATATGATATTGCAACACTGTAATAATCTGAGGGTTCCTTTAGAATAATAGTCCTAATTAAGGAGGAGGGGTGGTTGGGGAGGTAGAAAAAGAGGATTGTACATTACTTGTCGAAGCCTAGAGGTCATATTTGAAATTTGGTGTGGTCACCGTGTAGCTTGGGTAAATGATACTGTTGCAATCAATGGTGAAGAGGCCACGGAACAATTCTAGTGTTCACAGGGTCTTAATTGTTACAGAGAATGACATAAAGGAAAATAAGTAATTTCTGTTTACCGTATCCTTGGCTCACTTTTAAAACCTAAAACCAGTAGGAAACTTAAAAAAGAAAGAGAAAAAGAAAAAAAAAACGCAATTCGTATGGAGACAGCATTTTTTAAAAGAAGACAAGTGGGCTGGAGGGGAATGCATTTCTTTTATCTTTTTTTTTTTTTTTTTTTGTAAAAGCTTTGCATAATCATTTAATTTGAGTTTTGGTGCTTTTGCTGCCAGTAAGTATTCAGGTAAATAGTTCATCTATTCGATCAGTAA
>NW_016107466.1:5976107-6032439 GCF_001604975.1 Cebus imitator | reverse complement strand
AAAAAAAAAAAAAAAAAAAAAAAAAATAGGCTGGTTGTATATAGAGCTAAATATTGGGATGTAAAAATTTCCAATAAAATTTTAACGGTTTTTTATATGGAGAAATATTTTAAATGTGGCCAAAGTCTCATCATATTGGCCAGGCTGCTTTCGAACTCCTGGCCTTAAGTAATCTGCCCGCTTAGTCTATGTTTATTTAAAAATAAACATATGTTATTTGATTTCAACATTGAACCACATCTGCCTGTGGCGTATGAATCATGTGTACTGAATTCTGCTCTTGGCTTGGGTGATTGTATGAAAGAATTTTGCTTATGTAACAGGGTTATCTATCCACTTAATAGGAGAATTATAAACGACTTTATCCAAGGAAAACACCTTAGGATGGAGAAGGAGTGGGCTTTAATAATGTATGCACACATTTCTGCCAGTGATATAAATGTCCTCTTTTTTGGTGGAAGCTGGCCATGAGTGAAATTTGTTTCACATGACATTACATACCTTATTCAAATTTGCAGCCATAATCTTGTCAGAGTTGACTATCACATGATGGGAGCAGTAGAAAAAAAATGAATTGGGGTTTAAACTTTTATGAAAAAGCACTTATATTGTGGAATAAGAGTTTTTAATGGAGTATAGACATTAAACAGACCTTATATTAGGCTCTGAAATTAATGGGTCACTGTATAACTTTCTAGTTTTCATAGCTTGATAAGATTAATGCTTGCTTATATAGCAAATTCAATGGCTCATTTAATTTCGTATGAATGTTTAAAGTCAAATTGCTTTTGGATTAAGCCTAAACTCATTATTCATTTTAATGTCTGAAAGAACTTTCATTTTTCTTTCATTTTATTTAATCAAGTGCATCATCATTAAGTAAAGTCTAAGGACCTAGATAGCTAAAAATAATGTGAAAAGGAAATTTATTAATTTATACTGAAAAGGGACTTATTTGTTATGAAATTTATTTAATACTATACCCTGCTTATGTATGGTGTTATTTCAGAGAAGATGAGATATTTATAAGCTTTTTATCATGCTTTAATGCCCCATATTGAAAAGCTGTCTGTTTTGCTGCCCATTATTCAATGTGCATTCCTTGAACAAAAATTACCATTGACTTTTATTTACATATTTTTAAATTCATTCTCTTAGTCTACAAACATTTCTTCAGAACCTACAATCTGTAAATCACTGACCAAGTACTGTGGAGGATTCACTGATAAAAACCTTTGCATATCTGATCTGAAAGAGCTAACCCATCCTAATACAAGGGAACTTTACTTCAGAGGGATGTGAAACTTTCCTCTTTATGATGAAGGGATTTTATTCAATGATGTCTAAAATCCCCTCCCATCCTCAAGTTCTGTAATCTCATGGCTATATCATCCTGTGGTTTATGGACAGAAAAGGGGTAAAATAAATTGACCTTCAAATTTATAATATTGGTCATATTAATACATCAATGATAAACATAGAAACAACTATAATTATTAATTTCAGTGTACCTTTGAAATATAAGAAGCATATTGCCTTAGAGTTTATTATTTCATATTGTACAAATAACCATTATGATCTTCAGTTTGGATAACAGTTGTAATATGCATTTATTGATCATGCACTATATTTCTAGGATTTTGCTGAGTCCTATGAGAGCAGGAATGTGTTTGTCTGTCTTGGTCACTGTATTAGTCTGTTCTCATTCTGCTAATAAAGACATATCTGAGACTGGGTAATTTATAAAGGAAAGAGGCTTAACTGACTCACAGTTCCACATGACTTGGGAGGCCTCATAATCATGGCAGAAAATGAAGGAGGAACAAAGTCATGTCTTACATGGTGGCAGGCAAGAAAGAGAATGAGAGCCAAGCAAAAGGGGTTTCTCCTTATAAAACCACCAGATCTTGTGAGACTTATTCACTATCATCAGAACAGTATGGGGGAAACTGCCCCCATGATTCAATTATCTCCCACTAGGTCCCTCCCATAACACATGGGAATTATGGGAGCTACAATTCAAGATGAGATTTGGGTGGAGACACAGCCAAACCATATCAGTCACTGTACTGTCTAAGTGGCCCATAATAGTGCTTGGCATGTGGTGAGTGATCAATAAATATTTATGAAGTGAATGAATAAAATAATGAACGAAAGAGTGAAGGAGCAAGTGAATGAATGCTCTTATTTCCTCTACTCTTCATGAATAACTGAATGCAGTAGGTATTTTATACTCATTTTATAGATAATGAAACTGAAATTTTGAAAGGTTAAGTGGCTTTCTTGATTAATACACGTAGGACAACATGGCTAAGTTGGAACTTCAGTTATTCTTTGTTCTTTCCATCTTGATGCACACCAGAGATGCTGATTTTAAGATCATAGTGGTTCTCAACTTTGGCCGTATATTTCAATCACCTAAACTACCAATACCCATATCATGCCTAGATTCCACTGCAGACCAATAAAACTTTCTTGAGTTCTAATGTCAGCTAGGGTTTGGTTCACTATGATCACAATCTCAACAGTTTTATGAATACAGACTATAACATTTGTAAATCCATTAGCCTTCAAATCCCGCTATTTAAAGACTGCAATTTGTCTCTCTATATAATGTGTTTTAGTTGGGACACCATAGCACTGGGATACAAAGATAGACAGCCAATGAAGTCTATTCACTAAGGCTGATTAGTCCCTCCTACTTACAGGTCTTGTGGCACAAGAGTTAAAATTACTAATTGGTATATGTTTTAGCTTGATTTTCTCCCTATCTCCTTTATTTCTTTCTTCTGTTAAAGAAATAAGTTAAAAGAAGTAAGAAATAATTTTTTGAAGACTATTGCAATAGGGGAGAAATATCCAGCTTAATTCCAAACACAACAAGGATAAGTGAAGATTTATGGCCAATGAGCACAGCCAGAGGGTCGATGGATGGAAAATTCTCAAGGGGAGACATAGTGGGTAGTCAGATGCTTGCTAGACTGGACTAACAGGGTGCTTGCTAAAGAGAGGCCAAGGACTTTTGACATCAAGGGTGGAGGATGGAGTATGAGGGACTTGATTAGATATCAAGAATGGGGAATTCTCCCCAAATTGACTTAGTAGAATTCTTGCTAAGGGCAGGCCAAGATCAAGGCTAGTTGAGATAAGCAGCCCAACTGAAGTATGGTCTCTTCCTTCCTTCCTTTCTCTCTCTTTTTTCTCCTTTCCTTCCTTCCTCCCTGCACCCACTTTTTTCTCCTTTTCTTCCACTAGACTTTTCTGTGCAAATCTAGGAGGAACGATGTAAAACTTTGCTCTTAAAGAATATAATTTAGTGTAGTTTCTTCTGAATAGTCAAATCTGCAAAGGGTGAATCTGAGAATGCCAGAGATGTATTGTAGTAGATTTCTCACTGGCATTGACCATCTCTCCCTAAATTATAATTACACTAAAGCTGCTAGTTCAGAGTTAACCTTGGCTCTTGATATATTAAAATCTCCAATATGCCTGTTTGTAATCAACACCTGGAGAGCTAGAGATTTACTGAATGAGAATCCACAGGCAGTGGAGTCTAGAACTTTGTATTCTTTTTTCCAGGCACTCACAGGTGATTCTTAGGAACAGGACGGTGTAGAAAATATTCATATAACCTTGGGGTTCTTAAAAATATGATTCCCAGAAGAGCAGCACCTAGAAACTTGTTATAAATGCACACATTTTCTGATCTCTTTCAGAACTGCTGCATCAGAAACTCCAGGGTGGGGTTCAGAAGTCTGTATTTTAACAAGCCCATTAGGTGAACACAAACATTTGAGAATCACTGATAAAAGGAGGTAGTTTTGTATTGGGTCCTAAGGAGACAGGAGCATATCCCGTGCCCATGCTTTTCTGAGATTCAGAGGGTTAAAGCAAAAGCAAATCAGAATTGCAGTTGTAGCAGTGGGAAGTCAGAGCGTGTACAGCAACAAAGAAACTGAACAGGAAGGACAGCTGTGGAACTTGTCTAGACATTCTTCCTCTGTGGACAGGGAAAGAACCTGAGGCACCATCTACAGGAGCTGCCTAGCAAGTGTGCTCATGTCTGTAGCTAGGCTGAGTGTGGTAAGAGGATGTTGATTTAGAGATGGGTTGAAACTAAATAAGAGGATTATTTTAGAAGCAGGAGAGATCCAAAATACAGTGTGGAAATCAGCTAGGAATTGGTTATGGAGTGGAAAGGCCCATATATCTGTAATACAGAATTTCTTAGAAGAAAAAGAAGAATTTTGTGACATTTCTTATGAGAATCCTAAATCCCTTCCTCTCTTCCCACAAAAGAGTGGCACAACGTGCAATTTTTTCCCTCAGGTATGTTGGCTTAGAGAAACATATTAGATAATGAATTATTCAGGGTGATTTCCTAGGCTGGCGGAGAGGCGCACCTGTCTGAAATGCTTATAGATTTGATTAGATAACATTTGTCAGCTGCATCAGCCGCAGGTAACTCCTGACGAGAATTGTATTTCCCTGTAGGTAGTGGAACCAAGCAGTGTTCCGAATTTCATGGGGTTGCTGAAGAGGCTTGCAGGAGTATCATGCCTAAGAGACTGTACAGCAGTTGTCAAGATAATCAGACTATTTGTAATCACCATTTTCTTCTCTTTTTTTCTCCCTAAGTACCTAAATGGAAATGTAAGATAGCCAAGAAGAGAAGACACATGTGTGTGCTATAAATAGATGATTTCCAGTCAAAGTGTAATTGATTTATAGTTTCGTTGATAAATTCTTGAGTGCTTGTCCTCTTTTTCCCTCTCTTGTATGTCTTTGGGTGCAACTCTTGAATTATGAATACACAATGAGCCTTGCTTTTCCTGTCAAAAGCTTGTCTTCATACACCAAATCATAATATTTATACCCAGGAGATTTTCCATTTTGTGTAAAATGTCTTTTATTTTAGAAAGGTTTGCACCGTCTGAATATCTCTTTTGGAATTGCTTAGAAAATATATCCCCCAGAAAAGCCCAGCATTATTTATTGTGTTGGGTAGAAACATCTGTGGTTTTGCTCTTAGCATCGTCAATGCGAAGGTAGAGCTTAAATCATAGTATGTGAAAAAGTATTTGAGAGACAGAGTGCTGGATTCAGATCCAGCTTCCCCACTGACAGGCTCTGGGAGACCTTAGGGAGGGTCCATGGCCTTCCCCAGATGGCACCAGTGGCTACTTGAAACCAATGTTGTGGTATTAAATAGAATAATACATGCAAAGTGTTTTGGCTCAGTGTTAATAGGTTTTCATAAATGATAGTTTATAACTTTGGTAAATGGTAGCAAGGTAGAGTGGAAAAAGTGTGAGGTGTGGATTTGGAAAAGCTGGCTGTAAAATCTTTGTAATTTCCCTTTAGTCCTTAGTTTTATTATTTGTGCTGGGATGGTTTGAATTCATTCATTTCTAGGAGCTCCTCCAGTGGTTGAATATCACCATTCTATTAAAAGGACCCCAGGCCTATTTTAAGAAGAGAGAGAGAGAGAGAGAGCACACTTAACTAGCTGTTTCCTTCCTTCTCCCTTCTTACTTCTCTCCTTTACTTTCATTTTTCTTATTCCCTCTTCCCCACTACCTTCATATTACAATTGGCCCTTTGTGTCCACAAATTTTACATCAGAGGATTCTATCAACCTCAGATGGAAAGTATCAAAACTACAACAATAGAAAATACAGTATTAATAATCATTTACATAGCATTTATATTGTATTAGGTATTCTAAGTAATCCAGAAATAATTTAAAGTATATGATAGGGAGTACATAGGTTATATGCAAATATAACACCATCTCCTATCGGGGACTTGAGCATCTGGCAGATTTTGGTATTCTTGGGAGGTCCTTGAACCAACACTGCACGGACTGACGGACAACTGTACATGTCTTTCCTTCTCTCCTTCATGTGTCACCCCAACGTTTATGACGTCAGAGAGAAGAGTCAATATAGAAAATTGACTTTCTTCCTAAAAGAACTTGTTCAGCAATCCCTTGTTACCAAGCCAGAAATTTCATTTTGCCTGGAACCGTGTCATTGACAGACATTAAGATGACAGCAACTACTTGGGTCCATGAAATCAGGGTTTGTTGGGACATTTGGATTTGCATCAGGGCTGAATGATAAGGCTGCTTCAGTTTGGAACTTCAAGTGGGGCTCAAAATGCTATGATCAATTTGGGTCATCAAAATATAAATCTTAGATCTCCAGCATCCTGAGAGAAAGGGGGAAAAAGCCTATCAGTTATTAAATGGACTTTTTTTTATTGCATTTTAGGTTTGGGGGTGCATGTGAAGAACAAGCAAGATTGTTGCATAGGTACACATGTGGCAGTGTGATTTGCTGCCTTCCTCCCCTTCACCTATATCTGGCATTTCTCCCCATGCTATCCCCCCCCAACTCTCCACCCCCCGCTGTCCCTCCCCTATTTCCCCCCAACAGACCCTAGTGTGTAGCGCTCCTCTCCCTGTGTCCATGTGTTCTCATTGTTCAATACCCGCCTATGAATGAGAACATGCAGTGTTTGATTTTTTGCTCTTGTGTCAGTTGGCTGAGAATGATGGTTTCCAGGTTCATCCATGTTTGTAGGGACATATTAAGCCACAAGGGTATTGTTTAGATAATTATGTTTAACTGTGTGTATTAGTCTGTTCTCATACTGCTATGAAGACACTACCAGAGACTGAGTAATTTATAAAAGAAAGAGGCTTAATTGACTCCCAGTTCTGCAGGCTTAACAGGAAGCGTGACTGAGAGGCCTCAGGAAACTTAAGATCACAGTGGAGGGCAAAGGGGAAGTAAACACATCTTACGTGGCTGCAGATGAGAGAGAGTGTGTGAAGGAGGAGCTGTCACACACTTATAAAACCATCAGATCTCATGAGGACTCACTCGCTATCACCATAACAGCATGGGGGAAGTGCCCGCATGGTTTAATCACCTTCCACCAGGTCCCTTCCTCAACACATGGGGATTATGCGGATTACAATGAAAGATGAAATTTGGGTGGGGACACAGAGCTGAACCATATCAGTGTGAATGATTTGTAAACAAAAAATACATGCATAACCACAGATGATTGGCTAAATAAAATACCAGAATTGTGGAGCCATTAAAAAATATGCTGCACCATGGAATACTATGCAGCCACGAAAAAGGATGAGTTCATATTCTTTGTGGGGACATGGATGAAACTGGAAACCATCATTCTCAGTAAACTGACACAAGAACAGAAAACCAAACACCGCATGGTATCACTCATAGGCGGGTGTTGAACAATGAGAACACATGGACAGAGGGAGGGGAGCATCGCACATTGGGGTCTGTTGGGGGGAACTAGGGGAGGGACAGCAGGGGGTGGGGAGGTTGGGGAGGGATAACATGGGGAGAAATGCCAGATATAGGTGACACGGTAATGAAGTCAGTAAACCACCTTGCCATGTATGTACCTATGCAACAATTCTGCATGATCTGCACATGTATCCCAGAACCTAAAGTGCAATAAAAAAAAATGCAGTAGAAAGAAAACTAAGTGACTTTGAAGGATGATCAGGTAGCAAGTTAAATGGTATGTGCCACTTTCAATGTCAACCGAAAATGTGTCTGTATTTAAGTCTGTAGGTGATGAAAAGTTAGTAGTAATTATCTCCAAATGCTGACAGCTTGCACAAATTGCTACACTTTCACTATACAAACTTTCAACTTTAAAAAGTGGGGTGGAATTCTTAGCATCTATGACAAAGACAAAACAAATGCCAGACTCAGAGGCACTGAACTCACACTCATCAAGGAAATAATTTTGCAGATAAATCTGCACTGGATAAAAGGACATAGAAGGCAGCTCTGTTCTTCAGCTAGATATCGCCCTGTGATTGAACTGACTCACTCTCCCGGTTCCCCTACTCTGAGCTCCTTGTTCAGCACCCTGACCTTCTTTTATTTCTCTTGGTCAGAACTGAGCTACAGAATGGTGGATTCTGCCTTGAGCTTTGAAAGTGAGTTCTCAAGGAGAGAATTAAGTTGCAGTTCTAAGAGATAAACACATTAAGAAATATTGCCTAAGACCAAAAAAATTGCCCCCAGATTTTTCTCAAGTGCTGCGGAAATGGAAGCAGAAAATTGCTCTGTGCCATTTCTGGGGCCCACTGCTATTAGAGACAGATGATAAACCTCACCAAATTGGCACACCAGGCAACGGCTGGAGCAGATAGACATAGCTTGCCCTTTTTAAACAGAGCGAACATGGCAACAAGCTGATTGCAGCTAAATCAAACCCTCCCTCTGAGCTCTTTCTGGAGGCCATCGTTGAGAGAGTAAATATAAATACGTATGTGGATGCGTATCATGTTCCTTTACTTAGATCCCTTCAAAAAGGGCAGACAGGATCTAAACAGCTTAAGCTTCCTCCTTCCTGCTTCAGTGGGATATGGTCTCAAATTATGCTGACTTTTAGGCAGATTTGGGGCTTCAGAGTCTCCAAGGAAGGCTCAGTATGCCCTCAGAATTAAACCTGAGTTTTAATCTTCGCTCCAATGTTTATTAGCCGAGTTAGGCAAGCAGGTCCTCCCTTTCCTGGTCCTTTGTTTAAGGGATAAGATGTATTGCATTTTTCCATGTTACTCTCCCACCATTCCTGTGAATGAAGTGATTTATGTCACTTCTTTTGTTTTTAGTAGCTGGATCGCCTTTAGTAAATGTGAAAAAGGGATTGAGAGAGGGAGAGCAAGAGAGCCTGGAGAAAGAAGACAGGGAGAGCACAATAACAAAACCTTGAAAAGGTGAAATCATAAAGAGGTGAAGGAAAAGGGGAAGGAGAAAGAGAGGTAATAACAGGGTCTGGGGAGTTTGAGAGTCCCATGAGAGGGTATGGAGTGGCCACAAAATTCCCAAGAATAGGAATTGGTGGTGGAGAGTTTGGAGACACTAATGTTTCAAATCATAATGTATAAAGTTATATCTATGTGAGATACCCCTCAATTCCAGTGGTTCTGGCAGTACCACACAGGAATTGTATGTGCATAACTGGGCTTTCCTAGGAATAAAGGTGACAATTTCCCTCGTTGGGCACACTCCACCCATTGGTATAAATCAAAATGTCTTAGATCAAATTTGTACCCCTACGGCATAATGTAAATGATGAAGGGAAGGGACCTCATTTTGTCATTTTCTTTCCAAATATCACGTTGTATTAAAGAAAACATTTTTCTCAATCACAGGTGCAGATGTGAAGGATGAGTGACATCTTGATGTCCTTTTTTTGATAAGTTCCCTCCCTTGGCAGCTTCTGGTATACTTTTAGGAACAAGCTTCAATTTATCTTTTACAGAGTGGGTCTGTGTCTTGGAGCGGGGCCAGCAAAGCTGCATTTAAAAGTATGCTTCCAGCTTGAGATTCTCAGAGGAGCAGCAAAGCAAAGAACAGAACACTGTCCTGAATGTTTGGAGAGCTCATGTGGGGGCTGAGCAATCAAATGTAACTGTTATCAACAGGATCCCTTGCATTTAAGTTTCCAAAACATTTCTTTTTCTTTCTTTCTTTCTTTTTCATTTTTTTTTTTTTTTGAGAGTCTCGCTCTGTCACCCAGGCTGGAGTGCAATGGTGCGATCTTGGCTCACTGCAACCTCTGCCTCCTGGGTTCAAGTGATTCTTCTGCCTCAGCCTCTCAAGCAGCTGGGACTACAGGCATGTGCCACCATGCTGGTCTAATTTTTGTATTTTCAGTTGATATGGGGTTTCACCATGTTGGCCAGGCTGGTCTTGAACTCCTGACTTCAGGTGATCCACCCACCTTGGCCTCCCCAGTTGCTGGGATTACAGGTGTGAGCCACTGCACCCGGCCCTAAAATACTTCTTATAATCACCCACTCATTTGATCTCCGTAACAATCCAGTGTGATAATTGGAGCAGGAATATTTGCTCCAATCTCATTTTACTGGCGAGTAAAGGGAGATTTAAAGAAGTGAAGTAAATTGCTGGAGATGAAGGTACACATGTGAGTTTGCTGACTTAAAACTATAAATGTAAAATTCTTAAAACACTGATAGGCACATAGTAGGTTCTCAATACTTCTTAACCTTCTTTCCCTATTGGCCACGCCATATATATTTATGTATGAATTGTTGAGCTATCACTATCCAATATTCAGTGACTTTATTTTCTGTTTCATTTATGTGTTTCAGACTCTGTGACAATTTCAGCAGCCCCTTGACAGAGAATTGACTTAGGTTAGGGATGTTTCAATGGTGCCTGCTTTCCCAAGACCTTGTTGTTCTCTGGCTTTCCCATGGATGTATTTTATGTAGCAGTTCTTGAAATGAGAGTGCTTTTGGAAAGATAAAGCTGCCATCATGGAGGAACTCAGACAGGATTCCCGGCATTGCTGTGCTTCTCCAACACCCAGATCATTGAGAATCACAATGCTGGTTCTCCAAGTGCTAAAAAATACCAGAAACCCTTGCAGAATCTCTGTATAGAATACATTTTCAACACTAAAATTGAACTTAAGATAGTTTAAACTCTGTGTATATTCTTGAAAAAAGGATTATTTAACCATATAGAAAACCCACAATTTCTTAGCAAACTAAAGAGTGTGAACACTTGTCGAAGTCTTGAGGCCCTTTGGAGCTATTTTTTTTTTTTTTTTTTTTTTTTTTTTTTTTTTTTTTTTTCCCATTTATTTATTTTATTGTATTTTAGGTTTTAGGGTACATGTGAAGAACATGCAAAATTGTTGCATAGGAACACACGTGGCAGTGTGATTTGCTGCCTTCCTCCCCATCACCTACATCTGGCATTTCTCCCCCTGCTATCCCCCCCCAGCTCCCCACCCCCCACTGGAGCTATTTTTTTTAATGGTAGGGGTGGAGTTCAAAAGTTTGAGGCCACCTAGAATTCAAGCTTTCTATTTGGAACAAGTTTTCTTTTTTTTATTATTGTACTTTAGGTTCTAGGCTACATATGCAGATCGTGCAGGATTGTTGCATAGGTACATACATGGCAATGTGGTTTGCTCCCTCCATAACCCCATCACTGATATCTGGCATTTCTCCCCATATTATCCCTCCCCAACCTCCCTACCCCCCACTGTCCCTCCCCTAGTTCCCCCTCAACAGACTGCAGTGTGTGATGGGCCCTTCCCTCTGTCCATGTGTTCTAATTGTTTAACACCCTCCTATGAGTGATACCATGCGGTATTTGGTTTTCTGTTCTTGTGTCAGTTTGCTGAGAATGATGGTTTCCAGATTCATCCACGTCCCTACAAGGGACATGAACTCATTGTTTTTTACGGATGCATAGTATTCCATGGTGTATATGTGCCACATCAGCTTCCCTTTGTGGGTAACCTGACCTTTCTCTCTGGCTGCCCTTAGCATCTTTTCCTTCATTTCAACCCTGGTGAATCTGACGATTATGTGTCTTGGGGTTGCTCTTTTTGAGGAATATCTTTGTGGTGTTCTCTGTATTTCCTGGACTTGAATGTTGGCCTGCCTTGCTAGGTTGGGGAAGTTGTCCTGGATAATATCCTGAAGAGTGTTTCCCAGCTTGGATTCATTCTCTCTGTCCCATTCAGGTACACCTATCAAATGTAGATTAGGTCTTTTCACATAATCCCATATTTCTTGGAGGCTTTGTTCATATCTTTTCACTCTTTTTTCTCCAATCTTGCCTTCTCATTTTATTTCATTGAGTTCATCTTCAGTCTCTGATATTCTTTCTTCTGCTTGGTCGATTTGGCTATTGAAACTTGTGTATGCTTTGTGAAGTTCTCGTGTTGTGTTTTGCAGCTCCATCAAGTCATTTAAATTTTTCTCTAAGCTGTTTGTTCTCATTAGCATTTCGTCTAACCTTTTTTCCAAGGTTCTTAGTTTCTTTGCATTGGGTTAGAACACGTTCTTTTAGCTCAGAGAAATTTGTTATTACCCACCTTCTGAAGCCTGTTTCTGTCAATTCATCAGACTCTTTCTCCATCCAGCTTTGATCCCTTGCTGGTCAGGAGTTGTGATCCCTTGCAGGAGGAGAGACATTCTGGTTTTTGGTGTTTTCATCATTTTTGCACTGGTTTCTTCCCATCTTTGTGGATTTATCTACCTGTGGTCTTTGTAGTTGGTGGCTTTTGGATGGGGTCTCTGAGTCAATGTCCTTTTTGTTGATATTGAGGTTATTTCTTTCTGGTTTTTAGTTTTCCTTCTAACAGTCAGACCCCTCTGCTGTAGGACTGCTGGAGGTCCACTTCAGACCCTGCTTGCCTGCGGATCACCTGCAGCAGCTGCAGAACAGTAAGGGTTGTTGCCAGTTTCTTCTTCTGTTATCTTTGTCTCAGAAGGGTACCTGCCAGATGTCAGCCTGAGCCTGCCTTATGTTGTGTCTCTTTGGATATACGGGGTTCAAGGAGCTGCTTGAGGTGGTAGTCTGTCCCTTATAGGAACTGAAATGGTGAGCTGTGAGCTCCATTGTTTCGTTCAGAGCTGCTGGACAGGTATAAGTCTGCTGTGGCGGAACTCATAAACACCTTTTTCCCCAGGTGCTCTGTCGTGGGAAGGTAGGGCTTTATTTATAAGTTCCTGATATGCTGCTGCCTTTTTTCAGAGATGCCCTGCCCAGCAAGGAGGTAATCTAGTGACAGTCTGCCGGTAGAGGCATTACTGAGCTGCTGTGGGCTCTGCCTAGGTGCTGTGTGAACTTCCTTGTGGTTTTGTTTACAGAGGCACAGTCAGAACTGTCTCAGTAATGGTGGTCTGCCTCAGTAATGGCGGACTGCCTTGGTAATGGTGGACTGCCTCGGTAATGGTGGGCTGCCTCAGTAACAGCGGACTGCCTCAGTAACAGCGGACTGCCTCAGTAGTGGTGGACTGCCTTGGTAATGTCTTGGTAGTGGTGGACTGCCTCGCTAATGGCTGATGTCCATCCCCCCACTGAGCTGGAGCATCCTGGGTCCAGCTGCACTTGCTGTGAAACTCTCAATCCAGAGCATTTCAGATTGCTGGTCTTTGTGGGGGGTGGGACCCACTGAGCCAGATCACCTGGCTCCCTGTTTCAGCCCCTTTTCTTTCAGTTGAATGCGCGCCTCTGTATCCCAGGTGTTCCGGGCACCTGTTGAAATGGCTGCCTGGATTTGTGTGAGTTTCTATGTGGAGACCCGCAGCACTGGCTGAAACAGCTATGCTGGAAACTAGTGGTGCTTTTCAGCCTGGGAATCTCCTGGTTGGTGGGCAATAAGAACTCATTTGGAAATGTGGTGATCACTCACCCTTTGTGTTGTTTTCTCTGGGAATTGCACTCCAGAGCTGTTCCTATTCGGCCATCTTGGATCTCTTGCCTGGAACAAGTTTTCTATTGTATGTAAGGTACTAGTGCCTCACATTTTAGAAACTAATGATGTTTGGGAAAAGAGTAGGGGGAGACTATTTCTTTCCTCATCTGAGCAACCAGGGCACCATTTTAAGGAATTTGTTATTAACAAGAATGTCATTGTCATGGTCATCTTCTGCCTCTTCTTCTTTTTCCACTTTCTCTTTCCCCTTCTAATTCTCCTCCTACTCCCCTTACTTCCTCTTTTCTCCTCTCCAATCCTCCTTTTCTCTTGTTGCTTATATTAATGTTTTTAATTGATAAAAATTAATATTTTAAATTAAAAAATAAAACGTATCATGTAGAAAAGTTGTTTTGAAATATGTATACATTATAGAATGGCTAAATCAAGCTAATTAGCATGTATATTACCTCACATACTTATGATTTTGTTGTGGTGAGAACACCTAAAATCTCACCACAAACTCTTAGCAATTTTCAGAAATGCAATACATTGTTATTAACTATAGTTACCTGTTGTACATTAGGGCTCTTGAACTTATTTCTCTAACTAAAATCTTATATTTTTTTGTTTGTTTGTTTTGAGGCAGGTTCTCACTTTGGTATTCTTTAACTAACATCTCCCCAACACCCCCTCACTGCCTCCCAGCCCTTGGTAACCACCATTCTAGTCTCTACTTCTATGAGTTCAGCTTATTAAGATTCCATATATAAGTGAGATCATGCATTATTTATCTTTCTGTGCTTAGCTTATTTCACTTAAAATAATGTCCTCCAGGTTTACCCATGTTGTAAATCAGGGGTCCCCAACCTGATTTACAACAGAACCAGTACCAGTCTGTGGCCTGTTAGGAACTGGGCTGCACAGCAGGATGAGGGTGAGCGGCGGGTGAGCGAGTGAAGCTTCATCTGTATTTACAGCTACTCCACATTGCTCACATTACTGCCTGAGCTCTGTCTCCTGTCAGATCAGCAATGGTATTAGATTCTTACAGGAATGTGAATCCTATTGTGAACTGCACATGCCAGGGATCTAGGTTGCACACTTGTTATGAGAATCAAATGCTTGATGTTCTGTCATTGTCTCCCATTACCCTCAGATGGGACTGTCTAGTTGCAGGAATACAAGCTCAGGGCTCCCATTGATTCTACATTGTGGTGAGCTGTATAATTACTTTATTATATATTACAATGTAATAGTTATAGAAATAAAGTGTACAATAAATGTAATGTATTTGAATCATTTCCAAACCATCCCCTCCCCCTTCGCCCCCCTTCCCTGCCAAACCTGTCCCTGTTGAAAATAACAGGATTGTCTTCCTTCCTTCCTTCTTCCTTCTTCCTTCTTCCTTCCTTCCTTCCTTCCTTCCTTCCTTCCTTCCTTCCTTCCTTCCTTCCTTCCTTCCTTCCTTTCTTCCTTTCTTTCTTTCTTTCTTTCTTTCTTTCTTTCTTTCTTTCTTTCTTTCTTTTCTTTCTTTCTTCTTTCTTTCTCTCTCTCTTTTTCTTTCTTTCTTTTTTCTTTCTCTTTCTTTATTTCTCTTTCTTTCCTTTCTTCTTTTCTTTTTTTTATTTAAATACTATTATTCCATTGTTCATATATATCACATTTTCTTTATCCATGCATCTGCTGATGGACACTTAGGTTGATTGCATATCTTGGCTATTGTGACTAGTGCTGCAATAAACATGGGAGTACAGATGCATCTTTGACATATTGATTTCATTTCTTTGGATAAATACCCAATGGTGGGATTGTTGGATCATAGGGTAGTTCCATTTTTGATTTTCTGAGGAAACTCCATGTTATTTTTTATAGTACCTATACTAATTTACATTCCCACCAAGACTGTGCAAGGCTTCTCTTTTCTCTGCATCCCTGTCAACACTTCTTTTTTGTCTTTTTGGTAATAGCCATTCTAACAAGTGGTAGGTGATATTTCATTGTGGTTTCAATTTGCATTTCTCTGATTATGCAATATTCAGTATTTTTTTATATACTCATTGGCCACTTGCATGTAATCTTTTGAAGAAATGTCTATTTAGGTCCTCTGTCCATTTTTAAATAATTGTGTTGTTTTCTTGCTATTGTTTGATTTTTTAATATATTTTGGATATTAACTTCTTATCAGATGTATGGTTTGCACATATTTTCTCTCATCCCGTAGATTGTGTCTTCATCTGATTGTTTCCTTTGCTGTACAGAAGCTTTTTATTTCATGCAATCCTATTTTTGCTTTGGAGCTTTCCCATTGTTTTCTTCTAGCAGTTTCATAGTTCCATGTCTATTTTTTTTTTTTTTTTTTTTTTTTGAGGAAGTCAGGAGACATTTTATTGGCATGTGTACAGGAGAAACTCAAGCTTACTTATGCATTTTATTTATTTATTATTATTTTTTGAGATACGGTCTCACTCTGTTGCCCAGGTTGGAGTGCAGTGCTGCAATCAAGGCTCCATGCAATCTTGACCTCCTGGGCTCAAGCAATCCTTCCACTTTAGTCTCCCAAGTAGCTGGGAGTGCAGACACACTCCATCACACATAGCTAATTTTTTGTATTTTTTTTTTGGAGACAAGATTTCCCTATATTGCCCATGCTGGTCTTGAATTCCTGAGCTCAAGCAATCTGCCTGCCTTGGTCTACCAAAGTGTTTGGATTACAGGTATGAGCCACCGTGTCCAGCCAGTTCCAGGTTTTACATTTAAGTCTTTAATCCATTTTGAGTTAATTGTTGTATGTGGTATGAGATAAGGGTCTACCTCATTACATTTTTCTGCATGTGGGTATCCAGTTGTATCATCTTTTGTTTTTAATACTGAAAGAATTAGCAAAATAGCGCAGAATAGTTTAGAGATCCATTATTATGGTAGCAGTGTCAAGAGTCATTTGTAGTGGCATCAGCTGTCTGGTGACTGTTTTCGTTGCATGTCAGTGGTGGACATGTCCTCAGACCATCCCTACCAAATGACCTTGGCTGTGTTTTATAGATAAGTGGCCTCCTTTGGTTCCTGCCCATTTTATTAGCTTTGTTATCAACTGTCCATTGATTCTATGAGGTGTAGTATATACTTACAATAAGTTCCTTTCTATGTTTAAGTTAGAATTGATTCTTGTTGCATGTAATCAAGAAAATTAACAGGTAGAGTGACTAACAGCAATTTCTGTACTTTCCAATCTACCTATCCTTATTTGACTTACCCTACAAGGACTGATTTACATTCCAGCTCTTGACTGTAGCCTTCCCAGACTAATTCATTTCCACATTGATTTTGTGCTCTCTGAATCTGTGTGGCCTTATAGTACTTAACATTTTATCATGTGATAACTGGTAATTTTTTCTAACTGAATTAAAGTAATTTATTTCAAATTCCAAATTCCATCAAAAGCTCCTCAAGGGCAGGTTCTTTTTTTTGTCCTTCCAACTTCCGTTTTTCTCCTTTTCCTCTCTCCCTCGTGAAACTTTTTGTGAGACTAAGCACAGCAAAGGTCAGGTCACAAAGTACTTTTTTTTTTTTTTTTAATTGGTATATATCATAATGCTTTGTTGATTAACAAAACATTAAATCAAGCTTGTGTAGTCCTGTGTTGAAACCTCCTATGTTTGGGTTTATATTTAAACAAGGACAATATAAGAAAGTGATGGGCTTGAGTATGAACTCTGAAGCCAACAGACTGGACTTGACCTTGGAAAGCTTTAACTTTTTCTAGCTGTATGGCCTTAGACCAGCTTTAATTTGCTCATGCATAACATAGTTTGCACAACATTTTTCTTGCAATCCAGGATGGAAAGAGGATTAAGTAAGGTAATAATAATAAAGTCAAGCACCTGATGCATGTATCAAAAGCTTAGTAAATTATGGTCCTTTTCTTGATGAATGTATTTATCATCCATCTGATGTGTTTTATCAGAAAATGAATGACTTCACAGAATGAGTTAATGGAAGTAAAATATTAAAAGCAATAGAGGTGAAAGTTCTATTGTCCATCAGCCCTTCTTGTCTACCTACAGTATGCATTTCTGGAGTCCTTTTGGTAAGATGTTGACAAACTAGAACATTTTCAGGGATGAGGAACCAGGATATTGGAGAATTGCCCTGTGGAGAATGAGTCTTGCTTTATGTTGGCCTAGAAGTAAGATCTGCAAACAGCTTTTTTGTGGGGATATATGAGTGGTTATCTTCTATTCTACCATCTTGGTGACATCACTTTTTATTTTATTTTATTTATTTTTAGTTTTTATTTTTTTTGGCAACGGAGTCTCACTCTGCAGCCCAAGCTGGAGTGCAATGGCAAGATCTCGGCTCACTGCAACTTCTGCCTCCCAGGCTCAAGCCATTCTTCTGCCTCAGCCTCCCGAGTAGCTGGGACTATAGGCATGTGCCACCATGCCTTGCTAATTCTTTGTATTTTAGTAGAGACGGGGTTTCACCATGTTGCCCATGGTGGGACATCACTCTTTAGATGCTTTATTGTTTCACCTTTCATGTTTAGGTCTGTGACTCTTCTAGAATTAATATTGTCTATTGTATGAGGTAGGGAGTCAAGGTTCCATTTTTCTTATTTTCACAGAAACATTCAGTTGACTCAGCCACATGTTCAAAAGCCATTCTTTCTCTATAGAACTTCAGTGGCATCTTTGTTCATATTTGTGTGGACTGGTTTCTTATCTCCCTATTTTATTGAATTCGTCTTTTTTTCTGGCCTCGAACTAATACCTCACTGGTAGGTCTAACATATGTTTTAATATCTGGTAGTGTATGTAAGCTTATTCTTTCTTGAGTACCCAATAATCTTATAATAAAATGAATTTTAATGAATCAACTTGTATGAGTCAATTTTGATTGCCACCAAGAACCTTGCTATAGGAATCAAGTCCTCTTTAAACCAAAGCCTACACCTAATCGTTAGCTCAAATTCATCTCTTCTATTTGAGAACATTAATATTAGTAGATGAGTTACTATACTTAGAAAGATCTTATGAAAGATACTCTGGTTCCCCAGGAACCTTGTGGGTCATCATTTGTAGGAGAAATAAGGTTGTGTGTGTGCGTGTGCATGCATGTGTGTATGTGTGATTTGCAATATAAGTTTCGGCAGGGTGAGGTGGCTCATGCCTGTAATCCCAGCACTTTGGAAGGCTGAGGTGGGCAGATTGTCTGAGTTTGGGAGTTTGAGACCAGCCTGACCAACATGAAGAAATCCTATCTCTACTAACAATACAAAATTACCTGGGCATGGTGGCACATGCCTGTGATCCCAGCTACTTGGGAGGCTGAACAGGGGGATGGCTTGAGCCCAGGAATTCAAGGTTGTGGTGAGCTGAGATTGTGCCATTGTACCCTAGCCTGGGCAACAGGAGTGAAACTCCACCTAAAATATATATATATATATATATATATATATATATATATATATATATATATGTATATTTCATTCTTCTTTAACTGAGACTCAGAAAATTCAGTCAGCGTGATCCTGGTTAGTTTTCTCATGTGAATGATAGATGTAATACTCATCAGTTGCATATGATAAAATTAGCCACTTATTTAGAATTCTTCTCATAAGTAGACTTGTAAAAATATTCACTAATGCTCATTAATTTAATTTTTTTTGAGGCAGAGTCTTACTTTATCACCTAGGCTGGGGTCTCGCTCTTTCACCCAGGCTGGAGTGCAGTGGCATGATCTCAGCTCACTGCAACTTCCGCCTCCTGGGTTCAAGCAATTCTCCTGTCTCAGCATCTGAGTTGCTGAGATTACAGGTGTGTGTCACCATACCCAGCTAATTTTTGTATTTTTAGTACAGATGGGGTTTCACTATGTCGGGCAGGTTTGTCTCGAACTCCTGACCTTAGGTGATCCGCCTGCCTTGACCTCCCAAAGTGCTGGGATTACAGGCATGAGCCACCACGCCTGGCCTGATGTTCATTTATTGCATCCACTTATGTGACTCTATGTATGTACGAAATCTCTGATGTAACAATACAAAGTCAAACAAACCAGGGAATTAAGGCCAGGTGAAATCAATGCCCATAGTTTTTGTTGCTCTGAAACAGGTGGAAATCTCTTCAGCCAACTGGAATCAGTTACCCATTGCAGAGTCCGGTTAGGAGCGACACAAAATTAAGTTTTTCAGGAATGCTGAAGTGTTAAGTACTGGTAACATTTATGTTCCAGATTAGTAATTTCCAAAATGGTTTGGAGAGCTCTAGCATTCTCTAGAAAGACTCAGAGATTGTCAAAGAGAGGAGGTAATAGAATGGGCAGAGCAAGCCTGACTCTTGCTCTGTCTGAGCTCTTTATCATCTCTTTGAATTAATGCCTGAATTACATCATTGAAACCACACAGTGTGACTCATGACAATGAACTCAGTGACCAAAGTTGGTTTCTCTTTCTTCTCATTTGTACAAAACCAAGGGTTGTGCTTCACTGAGTACTCACCTCTACTGTGTGTACCTTGAGAGGGTCTATGGTATGCCAGTCTTTGACATAAAATATGACATATTTTCCTTCAGTTCAGTCTTTGTTGATTCACGAGGGCACCCTGTTCTCTTTTCCTACTTTGGCATGGACTTCCTCTCTCCACAGAGTTGGATGTTGGTGTTTCTTAGGAGCTCAGTATGTAATTCTAAATTCAGATGATCAGATAGCTAAGAAAGTGCTAATAGCTTATGCTTTCATGAAATATGCTTTTTTGTTTTCTGTACATAATTGCCTTTGTATTTTTCTCCCTTTATCCCCAACTGACAGCATTTTAATTAAAAGTTGAGGTGAGAGAACATAAGGAAATCTGTGGAAGAGCATTCATGCTTTTTGTTTAATCCTGTCCTGCCAAACAATGCTGTAAGCCTTCTGGCAAGCAAGCAGAGAGTCAAAAATGAGAAAAACCCAAAACAGCATGTTTTTTTAAAAAAGATTTTGCTTACCCTCATCTTTTAAGAAAAGACTTAGAATTCAAATGCTTTTGTTCTCTCAATTCTATTGCTTCAAGAAATGTATAGAAGCATTGAATCAACTTGTTCCTGAATAAAATAAAAATAGTCCAATCATACATGTTAACACACAAACATATATATTGATATTTATATTTATATATGTCACATACGTAATTTTTGAATTGCAGATTCAGAAGGGAACCTAATCTAAATCAAACATGAATTCCAAGCCTGAATCCAGTTGATTAAATTAAAAACAAAGGCAGATACCATAAACTAAAAGTTTAACAGTTCTACTAACTACCCAGTTACTTCTTGTGATTTTTCTCTTTCTTCTAAAATTCATAGTCTGCAAATTGTTTCCTAAATGGATACTTCTTTATATTACTCTTTATGGGAATACACAAGGGAGGAATGCATCATTTTATTTCCTCCATTGGGTGGTTTTCTGTTTAATCTGCAGAAAAATAGAAGAAGCTGCAAGATAACTAGAAAAGAAATTTATTTCTATCTGCACTGTCATAACCTTATTCACTTTTAACTCTTCTCTGCAAGTTATACACAATCTCTCTCTAGTGTGATCTTCTTCCTGACATTATTCCTGACCCTTGTTTCCAAGGATAGAAGAAGACGTGCTCAGAAGCCATGTGCCTTCTCCTAGAAGTATATTAGCTTGACTTTTGTCACATCTTTCTTTTTATGATTCAGGGTCATTAAAGTCTTTTTTAGCCTAATGTTTATTTCACAAAGTTGAGTCAGTCCACAAATGGTCTTTGCAAATAATCAGACACGAGATGGAAGAAATAAAAGCTATTTGAAGAATTTAATCTTTTTGTGGATACAGATATTATTATTTTTATTTATTTATTTATTTTTTTATTGCACTTTAAGTTCTGGGGTATATGTGCAGATCTTGCAGGATTGTTGCATAGGTACACACATACCATGGTGGTTTGCTGTCTCCATTCCCCCATCACTTACATCAGGCGTTTCTCTGTGTTATCCCTCCCCAACCTCCCCATCCCCAACTGTCCCTCCCCTAACCCCCCACCTCTCAACAGACCCCAGTGTGTGATGTTCCCCTCCCTGTGCCCATATGTTCTCATTGTTCAACCATTGTTCCACACCCGCCTATGAGTGAGAACATGTGGTGTCTGGTTTTCTGTTCTTGTGTTTTCTGCTCTTGTGTCAGTTTTCTGAGAATGATGGTTTCCAGATTCATCCATGTCCCTACAAAGGAGATGAACTCATCCTTTTTTATGGCTACATAGTATTCCATGGTGGGATACAGATATTATTAAAGACTTCACCAGATTTCACCGTCCCCTATTTTGAGGGCTCTATTATTTGTATAGGAATTGTTCTTCTGACATCAATCCACTCTTGGTACAGTTAAGACACTTGGTGATCTTGCTCCCAACATGAGAAGGCTATTTCTTTCATGCCCTAGGGAAAGTCAGTTTACTAGATAAAAAGAAAAGAAGTAGAGATTATGAATGAATTGTTTCAGAATTTTTAAATTCTAAATGCTTATAAAATGACCTAGGATAAAAAAAATGCTTGTTGAACTTCTCTATTGCCCAATGATGTGGGAGGTAGAACTGAACTGGACATGGGGGTTCTCTTTAAAATTAAGATTTCTGCAGGAATAGAAAGCCCTAAATCTCAGTCACTAAGCACAGATCTAAAAAACTGTTCCCAGGAAAAAATAACTGTATTGAAAGACATGAGGATATATCAAAAGGACTGACTGACAGTAAGGCTGAATAGAAGAAATTTGTCTTGGGGTCTCACCACCTTATTTCTGGGTTACATACTATACTGGTCATTTGTCTATTTGTCATAGATTGATTTCCTGATCAGTTCTGCCCTGCTGTGCTTTCTACTTAACTTCATGTTTCATGATTCTTTTGCTCTTGGTTTCTAGGCTGTGGAGGCATGAGCACAGAGCCAGATGCCAAGAAGAGGAAGAAGCCAAAAGATTACTCTTCTCCTCACTCTGACTTAGATGCTGTCTTTGGTACCAGGCACATCAGATTCATGATTCACTGCAACCTCCACCTCCTGGGTTTGAGCAATTCTCCTGCCTCAGGCTTCTGAGTAGCTGGACTGCAGGCCTTGGCCACTATGCCCAGCTAATTTTTATATTTTTAGTAGAGATGGGGTTTTACCATGTTGGCCAGGCTAGTCTCAAACTCTTGACCTCAAGTGATCCACCTGCCTCGGCCTCCCAAAGTGCTGGGATTATAGGTATGAACCTCCATGCCTGAACAGAACACATTTCTTAAGAACAAAACAGGTAAAGAACATTAACTCCAGATGGATTAACGATGTAAACATAAGGCCTAACACCATAAAAACCTTAGAAGAAAATCTAGGCAATACCATTCAGGACATAGGCATAGGCAAGGACTTCATGACTAAAACACCGAAAGCAATGGCAACAAAAGCCAAAATAGACAAACGGGGTCTAATTAAAGTTAAGAGCTTCTGCACAGCAAAAGAAACAATCATTAGAGTCAACTGGCAACCAACAGAATGGGAAAAAATTTTTGCAAGCTACCCATCTGGCAAAGGGCTAATATACAGAATGCACAAAGAACTAAAACAAATTTACAAGAAAAAACCAAACAACCCCATCAAAAAGTGGACAAAGGATATGAACAAACCCTTTTCAAAATAAGACATTTATGTGGCCAAAAACATGAAAAAATGCTCATCATCACTGCTCATTAGATAAATGCAAATCAAAACCATCTCATGCCAGTTAGAATGGCAATAATTAAAAAATCTGGAGACAACAAATGCTGAGAGGATGTGGAGAAGCAGGAATGCTTTTAAGTTGTTGGTGGGAGTATAAATTAGTTCAACCATTGTGGAAGACAGTGTGGTGACTCCTCAAGGATCTAGAAACAGAAATACCATTTGACCCAGCAATCCCATTACTGGGTATATACCCAAAGGATTATAAATCATTCTATTATAAAGACACATGCACATGTATGTTCATTGCGGCACTATTTACAATAGCAAAGACTTGGAACCAACCCTATTGCCCATCAATGATAGACTGGATAAAGAAAATGTGGCACATATACACCATGGAATACTATGCAGCCGTAAAAATGGATAAGTTCATGTCCTTTGCAGGGACATGGATGAATCTGGAAACCATCATTCTCAGCAAACTGACACAAAAACAGAAAATCAAACACCACATGTTCTCAGTCATAAGTGGTTGTTGAACAATGAGAACACGTGAACAAAGGAGGGGAACATCACACACTGGGGTCTTTTGGGGGATAAAGGGCTAGAGGAGAGATAGCAGGAGTGGGGAGATTGGGGAGGAATAACATTAGGAGAAATGCCTCACGTAGGTGATGGGAGATGGAGGCAGCAAACCACCATGGCCTGTGTATACTTGTGTAACAATCCTGCAAGATCTGCACATGTACCCCAGAACTTAAAGTATTAAAAAAAAAAAGGAGAACATAGGATTCAGATTGCAATCCTAACAAGTGTCTGGACAAGCCATTTACATGTGATTCTCAGTTTTCTCAGCTGAAACGTGAAAATTCCCATCAAGATTTTAGCTTACATTTTTGAAAATAACAAAAACATTGTTTTTTTTCAGATTAAATGGTAAATGCCACAAGCTTGGGAGTCCTTTGTTCATTCTTACTTAGTAGCATTATTAACTGTCTTAGTCCTAGTAGGTAATCATTTTAAGGTATAATTTGGTACAAAAATGCTATTCATGCAGTTAAATATGTAAGCTGTCTCTGACTTAAGTCTAGTGGATGGATACTTCCTGCCTTGATTCTGGTCAGAAGCATTTGAGAGGAAGGCAGTTGAAGCTCTTTTATCCTATTTTCAAGACTTTTAGGTAGCCATTGCCAGATGGAAACCCTGGAAGGGACATTTAAAAAAAAAAAAAAAAAAAAAGGAAAAAGAAAAATCCCTGTATGCATCCACTCCTCAATACCTTAGAGCCCCTAATTCCTGATTCTCCAACTTTAGTAACATCAAAATTATCTTGAAATAATTGGAAATATTCAGAATCTCAAGCTTCAATCACTGAGATTTAGATCTAAAAGTTCTAGGTGGGTCCTAGGAATCTGCATGTTTATGAATTCCCTGGGACTACAAATACAGATTTTCTGCAGATGACACTTAACCACTCTGTACAGTAGGATTTAGTCACATTCCTGTAGAGAATATTTCTCAGAAAGTCAGGCCCAGATGCATTTGCTAATAATTTACCTTTGATGTTGCTGTTTTTTAATAGCCTGCCTAACTTTCTATTTTCTCAGCAGCTCTAATTCTCACAGTCATAGCCTCTTTTAAAGACATTTCTATTTCTGTATAGTGGTCATTTGAAGAGCTGTGAGGCAACTGCTGAGGAAGTTAGCATTAGCTGAGCCCCTAAAACTTTGTATTATTCAAAGAATGGTCTGACTTATATGAAGAATATAAGACAGTTTGGCCAGACGTGGTGGCTCATGCCTGTAATCCCAGTGCCTTGGGAGGCTGAGATGAGAGGATTGCTTGAGGCCAGGAGTTTGAGACCACCCTTGGGAACATAGTGAGGCCCCATCTCTACATAAAATAAACAATTAGTTGAGTATGATAGTGGATGCCTATAACTCAGCTACTTGAGACAGGATGATAGCTGAAGCCCAGGAGTTGAGGTTACAGTAAGCTATGATTGTGTCACTGCACTCCAGCCTGGGCAATAAAGTGAGATCTTGTCCCTAAAACAAACAAACAAAAAAACAAGACAATTAGATTTTTTGGGAGCCCTAGAGTAAGGAATAAGACAAGAAAAGTAAATGAGCTGTGTAAACACATAAAAGCAAGAAAAAATGATCATCTACAGATGATACAATTTATCAGTAAAATAGAGAATTAACTGAAAACGCTTATAAATAATAAATAAATAAACGAGGAAGCTGACCAATAAAAATATATTTACAAAAACTTTTACAATTATGATTAATGGACTTGGACTTAGTTGGCTGCGTGTAATTTTTGCAATAATGTGCGCCATAATTATTGACACACTTATAGTGATAAATATTTGTTTCTTTTATTCATTTATCCATCCATCTATAAATTGATCACAGGTTAGTGCCAAAACAGATCCTGAGGAAGTGATTAGTGGTGATGCAATCAGCATGCATTCCTTTGGTAAAGGGATAGGGAAAAAGAAAGTAAATGAGGTGTTGGGGGAGGTCATTCAAAGGAAAGTAGCCACTGATTTACAATCAGCCGCAGTGACACAGCCAACTGTTCAGCAGATTCAGCTGCTCATAATCACAGAATATTTTCAGAGAGAGAAACCGTACTCTAGAGTAATACTTTGGAGGAATAAAGGATAAGATAATTTATTTGTGGGCTCCTTCTTATGTACTATCTCTCATTGGTCATTTTTTAAAAATTTATTTTTACTTTTTGTGGGTACATAGCAGGTGTATTTATAGAGCCCATGAGATGTTTTGGTACAGGCATTCAGTGTGTAATAATCACATCATGGAGAATGGGGTACTCATCCCCTCAAGCATTTATCCTTTGTGGTACAAACAATCCAATTATACTCTTTTAGTTCTTTTAAAGTGTGCAATTAAGTTATTGACTATAGTCACCCTGTTGTGCTATCAAATAGTAGGTCTTATTCATTCTTTCTATTTTTTGTACACATTAACCACCCCCACCCCACTCCTCCCCCTACTATCCTTTCCAGCCTCTGGTAACCATCCTTCTACTCTCTGGGTCCTTGAGTTCAACTGTTCTGATTTTTAGATCCCACAAATGAGAGCATGTGATGTTTGCCTTTCTGTGACTGGCTCATTTCACTTAGTGTAATGCTGTTCAGTTCCATTCATGTTGTTGCATATGACAGACTGTCATTCTTTTTATGGCTGAATAGTACTCCATTGTGTATAAGTACTACATTTTCTTTATCCATTCATCTGATGATGGGCATTTAGGTTGCTTCCAAATCTTGGCTGGGTGAAGAGTGCTGTAACAAATGGAGTGCAGACATCTCTTCAATACACTAATTTCTCTTCCTTTGGATTATACCCAGCATTGGGATTGCTCTGCCATATGGTAGCTCTATTTTTAGTTTTTTGAGGAACATCCAAACTGTTCTCCATAGTGTACTAATTTACACTCCTACCAAGAGTGTATGAGGGTTCTCTTTTCTCTAAATCTTTGCCAGCATTTGTTACTGCCTGTCTCTTGGAGGTAAGCCAACTGGGCTTTAACTGTGGTGAGATTATATCTCATTGTAGTTTTGATTTCTTTTTTTTTGATGGAGTTTTGCTCTTGCTGCCCAGGCAGGAGAGCAATGATGTCATTTTGGCTCGCTGCAACTTCCAGCCCCTGGGTTCAAGAGATTCTCCTGCCTCAGCCTCGCAAATAGCTGAGATTACAGGTGTCTGCCACCATACCCAGGTAATTTTTTGTATTTTTTACTAGAGGTGGGGTTTTACTATGTTGGCCAGGCTGGTCTTGAACTCCAGACCTTAGATGATCCACCCGCCTCGTCCCCCCAAAGTGCTGGGATTACAGGCAAGAGCCACTGCAGCCCGGCATCAGATGCCTGTTTGCCATTTCTTTGTCTTCTTTTGAGAAAGAGAAATGTCTTTTCAGATCTTGTGCCTAGTTTTTGATTGAATTATTAGATTTTTTTCCCTATAGAGTTGTTTGAGCTTTTAAAACATTTTAGTTATTAACCTCTTGTCAGATAGGTAGTTTGCAAATATTTTCTCCCATTCTGGAAAGTTTGTGTTATCGGAAATTAAATCCTTCAAATTTGCTTTATTTATCCCTGTTGGCAGGCAGTATAAAAGCCATATCCAGAATCCTTTTATAACTGTGTGGCAGTTTGAGTTCAAAGCAATATGATAAGGTAGAGATCACTTTTAAGACTAGCGATTTTGTATCGCATTTGCAATATTTTTTGCCTAACCCAACACCATAAAGATATTCTTATTTTTTATGAACTTAATGTTTGATCATTCACTCTTAGATCTACACTTTAGATAAAATTAACCTTTGTATTTGCTGGGAAGTAGGGGGCCAGTTTTAAAGTTCAAGTATCCAGCTGACCCAGACAATTATTGGAAAGGCTATCTTTTTCTCATTGCACTGCAATTTCACTTCCGGACTTTTTAAAAGCACAATCTTTCATTGTTTTTATGTACACAATCATATTATCTGTAAATAATGACATTTTTCGTTCTTATTTTCTTATTTGTCTCTTTTTAAAAAAAATCTTAAGGCCGTGGTTAAGCCTTTTTCCATTCTTAACTGTTGAATAGAATTGATAAGAACTGGCATAGTTTTTTAAAATCATTTTTGATTGTCTTATTCCATAAAACTATTCAGATTCCCTACTTCTTCCTGTATTTCTTTTAGTTTAAGTTGTATTTATCGAAAAAAATTTATCTCATCTACATTTTCAAATTTATTAGCATAAAGATGTTGATAATATAATCTTTTAAAAACAGCTTTATTGCAGTATAATTCATATACAAGAAGTATACATATTTAACATGTACAATTTGATGAGTTTGGATGTAATGCAAATACCCATGATATCATCCCCACAATAGAGGTAATAGACATATCTAATGCCTCCCAAATTTTCCTTGTGCTTGTTTTTTTAAAAATTTTTTGATACTATCATCTTATTATCTTGTTAATGTCTTTAGGAACCATAGTGGTATTCTCTTGTTCATTACTAAAATTGATGGTCTGCGTGCTCTTTTTCTCTCTCTTCACTAATCACTTCTGTTTGGAGGCTATCAATTTTATTATCTTTTCAAAGAAACAACTTTTATATTTGTTGTCTGTTTCTTTGGTATGTATGTTTGTCTTCTATATTAATTCTGCATTTATTTTTGTTTGCTTCCTCCCCCAACTCCTGAGTTTCCTAGAGTTTGATTTTTTATTTAAAACATTTTTTGAGATGTATACTTATCTATTGCTCTTTTAAAATACACATATTTAAGCTGCATCCAAATGTTGATGGGTAAGGTACCCTGTTAGAGTGTGTGTGTGTGTGTGTGTGTGTGTGTGTGTAAGTGTGTGTATGTAATATCTAGTTCATTTATATTCAGCATTATATTAACTGAATTACTATTTGTTTTCTGTTTATCTTACCTCAGCTTTCTTGCCTTTTATTGATTAGTCACTTTATAAATTATCCTTTCATTTCCATCACTTATGAAGTTGTCACCTTTACTATTTTTTTGTGGTTCCTCTAAAGATAAAAACACACATCTTTAACTTCTTCCAGTGTGATATAATTTAGTATTTTAACCACTTCTGAAAAATTCTAGGATTTTAGAACACTTTAGTTCTATTTATCTTCCTCTTGTCTGTATTATTGTTAACTTACATTTTTCTCTATAAATTAAACACCACAATGTATTACTATTATTGTTTTGGACTATGAATACTTATTTAGATTCCCCTACTTTTTTAAACCACTATTTTGGTTCTTCCATCTTGAGTTTCCTTGTTTCCATGTGGGATCATTTTCTTTATGCCTGACCAATATCCTTTAGAAGGATGCTTATTATGTTTTACTTAGTGTTTCTAGTTTTTTAAGAAATTTTTACAGGATAATCCACCATATTTCCAGAAATAGAAGTTATTTCTCCCTTTTCATTGGACTTACATTTTCTGCTGCAGAATTATGAACTTAAACTGGATAAGTGCTTAGATTTTTAAAAAATCCTGCTATTACTTTCAATGAAAACTCAGTAACTTAGTAAAATTAATTGTTTTGAACTAACAAGCTCAGTAGGACTTCACTTATTTTTTGTAGCATGTAGTGTTGCTTAAGTATGCGGGAAATTGATTTATTTAAAAATTCTTGGAAATACATGGTTAAGTGAGGCTTGCCAAAACAGAATATACTAAAATCTAAAACACTTCATTTCTTAATAAAATATAATATTTACTTTTGTATAGTTGTAAAGTTCTTTTCTCCTAATATCCTTATAACTGCTTTGAATTTTCACTTAATACACTACGCTGCTTCCTTCTGTTTGCTTTTGTATTTGATTAATTTTGTCTTCTGAAACATCACCTACTTTCTTGTCTGGCAGCTTGGTAATAGTAGCTGTTGTTGTTATTTTCTTTCTTTCTTTGTTCTGGTGGGGGAAAAAAGAGAGCCCAGGAAATGTTACCTGATAAAACCCTGTTTTGAGTCTATAATAGCATCTACGCTGTTTCTTCTGTGATACTACGCACAGGGCCATAGTGCCAGAAATGATGTTAAAAATCTCTAATAGCAAAAATCCCTTCCACAACCATAATATACTAACTTGGAAGATTGTTATGCTGTTTCTCCACCTCAGGCTCCATTTGGCATGTGAAATTTATAAACATTGTTGCTGTCTTAGGTCTGCATGTTAGAAAAATAAATGTCTTTGAAGAATCTGACAGACTGGCCAAAGCCAAATTTTATTTCTATTACAAAAAAGTCTTGTCTGTTTGGATTTATTATATACAGTTAGGAGCTTACTGGAGTCTAATGAAGGCTATCTGTATATCTCCACTGTTGCAAAAACGTATCTTTGACGATCAATAATTCACGTGTAGAATAGAATTTAATTTTGTGTGTTAGAGATATTTTGGTATTCAGGGATCGTCAGACCTTTGGTTTAAGGAAGTTTGATGGGGTTACCGTGGACTCCATTGTTCAGATGAAAAGTTCAGAATAGAGAGTATAATGGAATTTGGAATCTATTCTGTCTGCTTTTGAATACAACCCAGCTATTATATTAATACCGAGACAGATAGAACAGAGCTGGCCCTATGTGCAATTTTTCTTACTTTGAAGCCAGCTACACGAAGAATTTTTGTTTTGTTTTGGAAAAGCAGGTAGATTATATTCCTGGTTCATCTTTCTTTCGCAGAGGTAAAATTAGAGGCTGCAGCCTCCTGCTGGCAGAACAAGCTCTCAATTTCTTGCTGTCAAAATTCAATCTGATTTCTATCTTTTTCACTAAAAAGCTGTCAACAGCAAATAAGCATTCCCCATCAAAGAGTCACATTCATTTCTGAGGCATACAAATTCCTCTCATGGGAGAGGATTCAAGTAATTTAAATTGTTTCTGACTTTTAATTTCTTTCTTAGGAAATTGGAAATGATATTAGCATAGACTCTAACTACAGGCCAAAATGGAAGAAGAAAAGGCATGCGTGGATACACCCTAGTGTGACATCTACAGGACCTTTAAGCCGCAGAGTGCAGCATGTTTACAATGCATAAAACAGGATTGGTATCTGCATTCTCATTTGCAGCTAGTGATATAATCAGAGCTATTGCTGCATGCTCTTAAATGCATCAACATAAACTCATTTTTTAGTTGCAGACTTGCTATAGGAGTGTGTATTGCCAGCGTAATGGGAGGAAATGCTTTTGAAATTAAATATATTTTTCTTTCTTAGAATTCTTAGAGTTTAGTTTGGGAAACGGCCTTCTTTTTGGAAAAAGATGAAATTTTAGGTAACATACTCTGCCATATAAAGCCATTTAACACGGTGGCTCTTTCTTTCCTGTCTTTCCTGTTTTCTTATTTTTGCTTTTTTAAAAAAATTATTTAAGGTAAGGGTTTAATAAAGTACATTGGTTTAGAGCTGTGCCTTTATGATCACCATATGTATTGCTTTGGTTACAGAACCTCTTTAAATAGGCTTGTAAAAATGTGAGCTTTTCGGTTTTGAACTGTAAATTTCATTCTCTTTTATTTTCTTCTGCCAGTTCATGAAAACACTCATAATCTCAAAATCTCATGATTGGGATAACAAGTGGTAGGCACGGTGTACACGTGCAAATGAATAAGCTACCTATCACAGTTAAAAAAACCCTCCCTCTGTACAAATGCATTTGATAGTATTTAGAGAAGAAGCAGCATTTAAGAAGATTTGGAGTGAACAGAAGTCTACTGCAAAAATTATCAGATGACTTCCAGGACTTTTAAAGTCCTTATACCCTTCTTAGGAGAACTATGGTTAGTCAAGGTACTGCTTAAGATGAAGATACCTAGAATTGAACAAAAATTGTAAATTATGTTTCATCACACAGGATAAAATGCAATCTGTCTTATTTGATCTGTGTAGGGGTGTGTGTGTGTGTGTGTGTGTGCACATTCATGTGTATGCTGGGTTCATTTATTCAGTATAATTTTTGAAGACCTAGGAGGTTTCTGGTAGTGAGCTAAGCATGACATAGTATTGAACAAGCATGAACAAGGCTGAGTATTATAGTACTGAGTAGGGAGGACATAATTACACATGTGATGCATTTTAACTGTGGAGAAGTGAGGGCCATTAAGAGCAGCATGCAATAGGTATAGCTAATCCCCAGCTGGGGTTAGATGTGTAAACAATCTATTGATGAGGGAGCCTTAGGTGGATAACTGTGAGAGCATTTGTTCAAGAGGTACCTGCAGGACAGGCTGACTGGAGGGACATTGGTGGCAGTCCTGAGCCTCTTTCCTGTTCTGAGGGATTTAGCACTGGCCCTAACTTGCATGTCCCATTCAGTTTAAGGGAAGTTTTGCAGTTAACCAAACACACCTTCTTAAAGGGCTTACTGCCTGGTTTTAGATGATCCCTACTGTTGAGTTTCACATATACCACTAGTACCATATTAATACAGGAGTTATTAAGAAATTATTTCTGGGCAGCTAGAAAGGGTAAAAGATCTCGGTGGAATTTTCCTTTAATAAAAACAGCCCCAAACCACTTCTCATCTAACTGAAAGCTGCCTGAAAAGTCAGGCATAGATATGCGAACCAGGAACTTTTATATAATTATATAAATGAAGTCAACTGTACCCGGAAGCCAGGTACATTCAATATGGCATCTCTTGCCCTCTTTTCCTTGTCACCAAGGCTGCTGGCATCATGGCAGCCTCCAGGTGAAACTGTGTACAGGTATCATGGCCCCCGCCAGGTGGAGGCCACATTTGCATAATAATAGACTAGGGTGAGAGGTCCAGTCTTCTCTCAGGCCGTGTAAATGACACACCTAGTCAAACCAATCCCCTTAGCCCTGGGTAAATCAATCACTGACTCCTCAAGCTTCTGTACAAAACTGGTTGTGTTTCACCACAAACTAGAAACCCTCTTAAGCAATCCACTTTCTCAGCATGAGGAAGATTTTCCTCTCTTCTTTTGCTATTAAACTTTCCACTCCTAAACCCACTCCTCGTGTGTGTCTATGTCCTGAATTCTTTTTTAACCATGAGAAAGAACCAGGGTATATACCCCAGGCAAAGGAGCTGTTTCAATATAACGTATGCACAAGGACTTGGTAAATCCAAATTGCCTTCATCTCATTCCATTTTGAGCAATGTTTCATTATCTTTTATAGATTAGGATTCTGAAATGTTAAGGTCTTCGGCATTCTCCCTGGGAAATGGTGTTTAAGTGGGGCCTAAATGGGGAATGAGAAGCTATGCACATGAAGAGAGACTGGGAGAAGAATTCAAGGAAGGTGGAACAGCATGTGCAAAGGCCCTGAGGTAGGAAAGGGCAGCTGCTTTACTCTTTTTAATTCTATTTATTTATTTATCTATTCATTATTATTATATTGTTTATTTTAAAAATTCTATTTATGCTATATTCAAATAGGTCAAAAGAGGGACATAGACAGAGGGGGAGATTGGCTTGAGATGGAGCTAGAAGAATGGGCAAACTTCACTTCTCTTTGTTCATTTGTACCCCAAGTTGTATTTATGCCTTTCTACTTGCTCTGGGCTCTGCAAACTCGATCCTTGCAGACTGCAACACCCAGACTCCTTTGCCACCTGGTGGATTGTTGGATTTGGCTGCTAAGATGCAAGGCATTTTAACTGAAGTTTGAGGGAAAGTTGGGTTGAAGTATGTCTCTTCTGACTCCTTCCCTGCCTTGGTGCCCTTTTAAAATTTTTATTTTAATTAAAAAATAATTTCAGCTTTATTTTAGATTCAGGGGATACATACGTAAGCTTGTTACCTGGAAATATTATGTGATGCTGAGGTTTGGTATATGATTGCTCCTGTCACCCAAGTACTGAGCATAGTACCCAATAGTTTTTTAACCCTTGTCCTTCCCCTCTTTTCTACCTCTAGTAGACGACAGCATGTATTGTTGCCGTCTTTATGTCCATGAGTACCCATTGTTTAGCACTCACTTATAAGTGAGAACATGTGATACTTGGTTTTCTGTTCCTGCAATAATTTGCTTAGGATAATGGCCTCCAGTTGCATCCATGCTGCTGCAAAGGACTTAATTTCCTGTTTTGTTACAGCTGTGTGGTATTCCATGGCATATATGTACCATGTTGCCTTTATTCAATCCACTTGGTCCCTGTTTTCAGGTAAAACTGCATCCTACCAGTTCCCTCTGGAGACCTCTCCTCCATGGCTTCAGCTGTCTTTGGGCTCCTGGAACATCCTAGCTTTGGCTTTAGGGACATTAGCATCTTCATATTATTGTAGTTCCTCATTGCCTCACTATCTTCAGTTTGTTCCCTAAACTATGCTTATATTCCTGTAAGCAGTCCCTAAATTGAAATAACTACAATTGAATATATGTGATAAATTCTGTTTCATATGTGGAACCCAATTCATTCAGATGGGTTTTAAGGCTTTACATCTGAGGGTATATCTCTGAAATTCAACAAAAGTACCACGTTTCTTAATTCACTCAAGATTTTTGACCCCCACCTGTTGTGGCCTATAGATGGAAGCTTAGAGAGTCTCATAATTGCTCTTATTCTCCTTTCTGCTATGATTCATATACAAGTCTGGCTGAAGGCAAACTGCGAGGTTGGAGGAAGAGTTTCCATGCCTCCCCATTCCTTCTTCTCCCTTCCTATCTGGAAGGCCATTTCTGACCTGTTACATTGCTATCGTGTGCTAAGCTAAGGAATTTAAAAATTTATACTGAAAGTGACAGACATTTCCAGACTGGCAGCCAACACGTATGATATACAGGTCCATAATAGAATATATATGGTTTATGATGAATTAGTAAGTGATTCCTTTCTTCAGGAGAGGAATCTTATAAGATTCTTGGTGCTAATAACTAGGTCCAGGATGTAGTATCTCAAATGTACCTCACTTGTAAGGTGAGTCACAAAAAATTTGTTACCATTTCTAGTTAAACTATTGAAGCTTGCAAATAATTACCTACAAATTCATAGTTATGTTGTAATAATAGAATCTGTCTTGCATTCTGCAATGCTCTCTTGAGGCAGAGAAAAAGCAATTAAGATACAGCTAACGTGCAGGGAATTGTACAGAACCCTAACTTGCTTTGTCTGTGTCACAGCAGTGAATGGGAATGGTGAGTTAGGTATTTAGCACTTTGGAATAAAAAGACCAAGAACTACGGCCTACACATTTAACTATAACTACAAGTGTAGTTTCTCATTTTGTGGGAAGTATGCAAAAAGGTCTTTATTTATTTTTGTGGGGAAGAGTAGATGGTAAGGAATAAAAATAATCCATAAACAATTAATGTTTACATTTAGAAGCTTCAGGAGGGTGGGGACCTTGTTTGTTTTCTTTACTGCTATGACTTTACTGAGTAGGCTAGTATCTGGCGTATATCAGAAGCACAGTACGTATCTGTGGAAAGAAGAGAGAATTGGACAGCCTCCTTTTGTGGGACACACATAAGTTCTTCCTCTTCAGCCTTTCTGCCTGAGCTGCAAGATATGGGGCAAGAGAATAGATTTTAGAGGCCCATAAAACTGTTGGCATCCAGATCTTGCCTTCATTAGATGCACCATCTCATGTGATTTAATTTGGAGGTCCTCAATTGTTTTCATTGATTCTTCTGTGAAATAAGCTACTACTATTTACTTCACTGTGTTGAGTCAAGTAACATGAGGTACGTGGAAATGCAAGTAAAAACATTAGGTAGATGACGTCATTATTATTCATGTGACCATATGAGATTATTTATGAGCAAACTGTGTATTTGCAACCTCTGTAGCAGTAGAAACTGAGAGATGTTTCCCAATATTCATAGGGTCATTAGGATGAGAGAATTAACTGTTCAGACCGGTCTTATGGGAAAGTGAAGATCTGAGAAATAGAGATTTATACCAAGACCAGAACCTTTTTTCCCCCTAAATTTTACTGAATATGGGTAAAAGTTGGTTCTGATGAAAGGAAATAATACTTTTTAATAGTTTGGTTCAAGTAACTCTTTATTTCAGGGAAAAAAGTCAAATTATTTTCATGAGAAAATGCATAAGAGAATGGGGAGAGCTCTAAGAACTAGGAAGCCTAGTCTCAACTTCTTAAGTGCTTTGTTGAATCAAGTTTTTCATCTGTAGAATGGGCATAAAAATTCCTGCCTGCAAAAGACATTAACTCATTCTTTTTTATGGCTGCATAGTATTCTATAGTATATATGTGCCACATTTTCTTTATCCAGTCTTTCATTGATGGGCATTTTGGTTGGTTCCAAGTCTTTGCTACTGTGAACTGGGACATGGATGAAGCTGGAAACCATCATTCTCAGCAAACTAACACAGGAACAGAAAACCAAACACTGCATGTTCTCACTCAGAAATGGGAGTTGAGCAATGAGAAAATATGGGCACAGGGAGGGGAACATCACATACTAGGGCCTGTAGGGTGGGAGACAAGGGGAGGGATAGCATTAGGAAAAATACGTAAAGTAGATGATGGGTTGATGGGTGCAGCAAACTATCATGGCACATGTATACCTATGTAACAAACCTGCACGTTCTGCACATGTATCCTAGAACTTAAAGTATAATAAAAAACATTTCTTCCTTATTCCCTGTATAGGGTTGTTGGGAGGACAATATCAAAGAATGGACTGGAAAACCCTATTTAACCTTTGGATCCCTATGCATATTTTAGATGTTATCTTTCTCCCAAGCCTGAATTTGATCTAGTCAATTAGTAATCGAATGGCTAATCCTGGTATAGTCTATAGCATGATGGTAGGTGAGCATATGAGATTTGGCAAACACATGACATCCTGCTTTCTTGCAGTATGGCCTTTCAGCTCATGAATGCTGTTTTCCACTGCAGAAACCATGAGGACAAACATCCTCGTCCAAGAGAAGGACAGATGCCTAACTCTGAAAAAATTCCTGGGGCTTCTGGGGCTCTTAGGTTGAAAGCAGAAGAGTTAAACCCTGTTGCTCATGCAGAAATCAATACCCCGCCTTTGTTTTGTTCTAAGAATGAGACTGTTCTGTCTTGATTGGAGTGGGATGTGTGAAGCCTCTGATAGCTTGTGCCAGGCCTCGCCTGGCCAGCAATTGTGAAGGAAGCAGCTTGATAACCCTACGTGACTGTGGCAATGAAACCCACTGGGGACCTGAAAATGAGAATGTCAGTACATTGCGTCTATTTATCTCTTTCCTAAAGACAGAAGTGGGAAAGGTTTAAAGCAAATATTATCTTGAAATGACAGAATGTTTTCAAAATCCTTTTTTTTGCTGATACGTAGCCAAGGTCTGGGTCTGCCTTACACAGAGCGGTTTCAAACACTTTTGACAATAGGCTCATGTGTTGATTAAAAAATCACAGTAAATGATACAGGTCAAAATGGTCCTGCTCTAGTTGAAGGGGAATGGAGACCACTGGTTTGGTTTCTGACTACATTGTTTTCCCAGTGATTATCATCTCTGAGAGGGAATCCTGTTAGCTCTGGCCACGCTGCTCAGGGTTTCCAGTCCACCTATTGGGTCATTCAAATGATTCCCTTTCCTGATGGGACCCTCAGGTACAGCTATGAGGGACCTGGAGGTTCAAGACTATAATGACCTCATCTCTTATCTCCACAGTGCATAGCACACTGCCTGGCAGACAGGGAAGTCAGTGAGCACTTACTGCATTTACCTGGGTTTTCCATCCTGTTTACCATTCTATTACCTGAGTTGTTTCCCATTCTTCTGTTCATCTCCAGCATGTGTCTGCTCTCTGAATTCTTGGCTCTTTCAGGTCTAGATTGTCCTGCTAATGTTGAGACTTGCAATAAAACACTAAGATATAATATCTGGGTGAAGAGTTTGAAACCACTGGGGATAGATGAATGACAAGCAGAACATGGCTAGGTATTAAATAAGACCTCTATCCATAGATTATCATTCATGCTTGTCTATATCCACTCAGTGAACATTTATTGAGTAGCTACTAGGTGTCTGGCATTCATTGTTCCAGCTGATGGACACACAGCAGAAAATGACACAAACAACATCCCTACTATTAAAAGCTTACTTTCTAGTAAAGGGAAACAAATAAACAACACCAAAAAAATAAACAAATAACAACAGATAGTAATGCATGCTATGGTGTTAATTAATACAGGGTGATGTAACAGGGCATCTGGGAGGCTCTTTAGATTGTGTGGACAGGAAAAGTCTCTCTGAGAGGGTAAAAGGCCAAGAACCAAGTGACAAGAAGGAATAAGTCATGCAGAGATCAAAGGAAAAGCATTGCAACAAGAGGAAGCGGGGCCTACTGATGCTTAAGAAGCAGGGTAGGAGTGTGGTAATGGATGAATGAGATCAGAGAAATTGAAAGGGCTTTTTGTCATGTAGGGCTCTATAAACCAGGGCAAGCAATACAGTGCTATTCTTAATGTGATGAGAAGCCTTTAGGTGATTTTTGAAAAATCAAACTTGGCTGGCATGATGGCTCACACCTCTAATCCCAGCATTTTGGGAGACCAAGGTGGGAGCATTGTTTGAGGCCAGGAGTTTGAGGCCAGCTTGGGCAACACAGTGAGACTGCCATCTCTATAATTTTTTTTTTAATTAGCTGGTCATGGTGGTGCACACTGGCAGTACCAGCTACTTGGGAGGTTGAGGTGGGAGGATCAATTGAGCCTGGGAAGTTGAGGTTGCAGTGAGTCAAGATTATGCCACTGCACTTCAGCCTGGGTGACAGAGCCAAACCCTGTTTCAAAAAAAAAAAAAATCAAACTTGTTATTTTGAGATAATTGTAAATCCACAAGCAGTTGTAAGAAATGAAGCACAAAGATTCTGTATACCCCACACCCAATTTTCTCCAATGTTAACATTTTAAGATATTGCAATGTAGTATCACAACCACATGCATACTGACATTGATATAATCCACTAAACTTATTTAGATTTCCTGTTTCACTTGTATTCATCTGTGTGTGTGTGTGTGTGTGTGTGTGTGTGTGTGTGTGTGTATTCTATGCAATTTTGTCACAACTGGAGAGTGGAAGGTCACGTATTCACCCCCACAGTAAAGATACAGTTTTATCTTCCCAAGGGACTCTGTTGCCTTTTTAGAGTCACACCTATGTCCCTGCCACCATCTTCCCCATCCTCAACCCTTGGGAACCGCTAACCTGTTCTTCATTTCTATAACTTTGTCATTTCAAACATGTTATATATATGAAATTTTACAATATGTAACCTTTTTGGATTTACTTTTTCAACATCCAAGTTGTTGCATGTATCAATAATTTGTTTCTTTTCCTTGCTGAGTAATATTACATGGTGTGGATATACCACAGTTTATGTAATCATTCATCCACTGAGCTGTTTTCAGTTTTTGGTTATTGTGGATAAACCTACTTCGAATGCTGGCGTGCAGGTTTATGTGTGAACATTTATTTTCATTTCTTTTGGATGAATGCCTGAGTACAATCGCTGGGTTATATGGTAGTTGCGTGTTTTGTTTTTAAATAAACCGACAACTTAGTTTCCATAGTCATTGGGAGATTTAAAGTAGGGGATGATTTGTTGCATTATTGTTAGTTTTTGTTAAGACCATTCTAGATACTCTTTGGGATATAGAGTGTAAGGTTGTCAAACAGAAGCAGAGATAGCAGTTCTGGGACCAGGAGGAAAAAGGTGATGGCTTGGACTAGGGAGGCATTAATGGAGATGAAGAGCAGTAGACTTGACTGCAGGCAAGCTGTTTACCTTCCCAGGGCCTTCGCTGACTCTTAGCATCCACATCTGTGAAAGGATAACAGAACATCTACCTCATAGGATGTAGAGTGCTGAAAATCAAACACACAGATGGCTTGGCACATATTAGAAACCCAGAAATTAGGAGCTATCATCTCTGAGTTCAGTTTCTATTTTAATATGTGCAGGTTCCCTATTGCCTTTAAAAAAAAATCTTATGCCTGAATTGCTTAGGGTTTTCTTGTTTGTTTGTTTTCTGGCTAACTTATAAAAAAGGGGCCAAATCTGTGCCTTTATTAACAGATGCTTCGCCTTTACAAAGCTCTCTGGAGAATGAGACTTGAGACAGAATTTCTTTCTTTTTTTTCATCTTGCTGTGCTTTAACTGCTTCCAGCATTCTCTCTGCTGCAGAACCCCACACCCACACTATTTTTTTACACTTATGCTGATAAAAGGATTCCAGGTTTTATGGAGAATAAAACAATAACTACAGCTGGTGGGAGACAGTAATCTAGTTGGTCACACTGAGATTGTAACTCAAGTGATTGGAAAAATGAACCTGGAACTCGGTGTGTGAGCTGACAACCTCAAGAGCACAATTATGGAGACCTTGTCTCATTCCCTCTCATTGCTGGGTTTCTGAGAGAAAATTGGCAATGCACGAAGTAGTGTATGGAGCATCTACAATGTACAGCGCTTCTCACATGCTTCATCTTATTAAATCCTCCATCTAATTCTACTTGGTAGTTAGATGTCTCCCCATTTTACATATACAAATTTAAGGTTGAGAGAAATGAAATAATTTCCTTAACGCTAGTTGTGTCAGTGACAGTAAATCCAGACAGGTCTACAGCAGTCTCAATTCTTGTCTCCTCAGAAGAAAGAATTCCACTGAGGGTATAAGGCAAAGTAAAAGACCGAGGCAAGTTTTAGAGCAGCAGTGAAAGTTTATTAAAAAGCTTTAGAGTAGGAATGGAAGTGATGCAGGATTTTTCTTCTTGGTCACTTTGCAAGCTGGGGACTCCTGGCCAGCAATGCCCCACCTGGGCCTTGCTCGACCATGCTGATGTGCCCCAGCCTGCCTGTGTTATAGCTTGGACCTGTGTTTGGTTGTTCCTGACTTTTGTATGATGCCCAAGAAGAATGAGGATATGCGGGACATCAGAGGGTGAAGAGGACAAAGAAGAATTTTATTGAGCGATGAAAATGGTTTTCAGTGGAAAGGGGATGGTGGGGGGAAGGATGGTTCCCTGGTGTTGCTGGGTCTGAGACCGTTTATGGACTCAGAAGGGAGAGTGTGGACTGAATGGTTTGTGAGTATGCAAAAAAGGTTAAAGTAAAGACATCACTCAAAGGTGGGCATGACAGTGTAGAAAAATGTAGGTCTAGGTAAAATAAGTGAAGGGTAGGGACCAATTAGAGGAAAGTGCGCCAAATGGGAAGACAAGTTCTCAATCTGGTCTGAGGATTTAACTTGCAGCTTGGCTTTCAGGCTTTAAACTCTCTTCAGCTTGGAGATGGGGTCTGGTGGGGGACCCACCCCTATCTGTCTAGGCATTTGTCTGCCTCTATCAAAAGGAAATAAAGTACATCTGGAAGAAGGACAAGTGGGCAATTTGAGAGATCAAGTGCATGGTTTGACCTTTGACTTGGGGCCTTACACATTGGCATTCCACATGCACAGTGGCCTGGCACGGCTTGGGAGGGGCTGCCTGTGTGGTATGTTTACTGGAGTTGTGTGCAGGCTTGCACTCTTCTCTTACCAGCCGGGTGTTCCTTAAAGGTTGTATAGCAGTTGAAGTTCACCATCTTGCCTCTTAGTGCACATACTTGAACCCAGTTACCCAACTCCTGAGATCTTATTGGGAAGCTGATCACCAGTTTCAGGTTTTTCTATCTGTTGGGAGACTGCCTTTCTCTGGTACTGGCTGCAACCAATTATTATTTTAAAGACAGTTTAATAACTGCTTGCCCATCACCTGATGGTCACCTGACACCCCTGGTTGGCAGAGGGGAGCAGTCTCCAGCCCTGCTTATGTCTGCCTGACTACCTACTGTAACAGTTGCAGTACTAGTAATTTGTAGAGTCAAGATTTGAGTGAGTTCTGTCTGTGTTCAGTATTTGTTCTTTCTTTTGCCATGTGCAACGGTAGGTCTGAAGTATCTGAGCCTCTTTCTTGCTTTCTGTAATTATGTTAATCAAGACTCTTTGGTCTTGGTGACAGAAACCCAACCCTAAATTGGCTTCAAATTAAAAGGGAATTTATGGGCTGACAATAAAAATTATTAGTTTCAGATGTAGCTAGATCTAGATGCTCAGATAATGTCCTAAGAAGCTAGGTTTCCGCATTTCTAGATTCTGCAAATTTCATTTTGCTTTCATTTTCAGGCAGGCTCTCAACTCAGGATGGTTCCAAAACACTGATGACTCATTTTTTTTTCACTTTCCAAGTGTGTGGAGAAGCCTCCTTGCCCAGTTGCTTTAGAAGTTATGAGATGGACTGAATTGATGTGGGCCTATGCCAGTCCTGAAATAATCACTTTGGCCCAAAAATGGAACTAAATGATTGGCGAGACCTATGGTCTGGACCCACCCCTGAATATAGGAAATGGATCAAACCATATAAACACTAAGTGGAAAAGAGGTGGCTTCTTGAGAAAATTGCTGAGGTGTGATAATCAGAAACATGGCAGATGGACATTGAGTAGATAGAAACAATGAAAGGCCATTATAATGCTCTATTAATACCATTTAATACCAAAACTCTTCTCCCTTCCCTTCCACCTCTTATTTCCCCCTTTCTTTTATTTTCTCATAAAGAGACATTTAATAGGGACTTAGGAACGAAAGCCTTATCTGTGTCTCCAGCAGCTGCGAGAGTAGGTGGTGGATTATGCACCATTACCTGCCAGACCCAGGGGTTACATACCGTAAGGCAGAGGTACACATGCTTCAGAGGGGATAGTTAGGAATTTGCCTTAAGAGTGGTAGTTAAGGTATGTATTAGGCCATTCTTGCATTGCTATAAAGGAATACTGGGGACTGGGTAATTTATAAAGAGAAGAGGTTTAATTGGCTCATGGTTTTGCAGGCTTTATAGAAAGCGTGGTGCTGGCATCTGCTTGGCTTTTAGGGCAGCCTCAAGTAGTGTACAATCATGGTTGAAGGTGAAGGGGTAGCAGGAATTTCACATGGCAAAAGCAGGAGCAACCGATGGGGGTGGTGGCTGGGAGGTGCAATACACATTTAAATGAACAGATTTTGAAAGAACTCACTATTGTGAAGACAGTACCAAGCCATAAGGGATCAGCTCCCATGACTCAAACACCTCCTACCAGGCCCCTCTTCCAGCCTTAGGGATTATAATGCAACACGAGATCTGGGTGGGACAAATATCCAAACTATATCAAGGTAAGTAACTGCCCTTACTCAGAGAACAATAGATAAACTGGACATTTCCGAGGCTTTCTTGGAACTGGGGTTAATCAAAAGCAAACATGGTGGATTGGCATTCAAGATGGAGATGGTTCAGCCTCCACAATCCTTCCACTAATCTGGCTCTTGCAATATCATGCACCCTCCTCTTTTGCCATGGTCTTTGAGACTTTAGGGAGGGTGTTTGATATTGTACAGCTTTAGCAGCAATGCACTGGCAATGGAAAACAGATCAGGCCCAGGGGGATTCCAAATGGGGTAGATTCACAGGCTGCTGAATCATTTCTTGTCTTCAGAATACTATGACTTCGGTTTCCTCAGGAGAAGTAAAACAATGAGAGATACATAATGTTAATAATTTGTATCTCTAAATAATAATCTCTAAATAATTTGTATCTCTAATAATAATAAGAAATACAATGCACACAAGCACTATAATCAAAAGAGAATTTGTTGCAAACACAACAACAACAACAACAAAGAACCTATTCCATTATGGAGCCAACCAAAAGCATCATGAAGAAAATTAAAACCTGGTTCTGTTTAGAGATTTTTTTGTAGTCAGGAAATAATTCAGGGTTAGTCCAAATTGTAGGCAAATAATAAAAAACTGAAACCATGGTCAGGGCTAGAATCTAAATTTTCTCTCTCTCTAGTTTCCCCATTTCTACTAAAAATAAATCATAGTAGGACCGATTTATTTGCAAAATAAATTTTGGTTTCATTATGCTTGGCCTGATTATTTGCATAGAGTGTAGCAAGACTAATGATCAGCCACGCTCTTTTTAAGTAAGCTTTGCTGGAACTTTTACAAGAAATTTTGGATTTAACTTTTTAAAAGCCTCAAGGCCAGAATCCAAGACAAGGATTTGCTGTTAGCCTGTGCTTATAATACCTGTATGAATTCCTTTCTTCTTGAGGTCCTAAAATATCTTGAGCTTCCTGGGCCTGTTAGTAAGTGACATTCTTTATTTACTACAGGTCAGAAGCCTTGTAAGGGAACAATTTAGATAAGGTACTAGGCCAGTCTTTCCAAGGGGCTTTTATTAGCTCTGTACAGCCAATCTCACTTCCTCAGTCTGGTCCTAACTGAAAGTATGTCATTCCAGTCAAAGCCTTGGTAACAGAGCCAGTGTCTTCAATTTTGTCCTGTCATAAAAGAAAACAGATTCTTACTGAACTTATGCAAATAACTACATTGCCATAAAATAAGAATATTCACAAATAGTTTCCAAAATTTGGAGAACTCAGGTACAGAGAAAAGTAAACTTGGCTCACAAAAGTATACTTTATCCAACTTCTCTAAGCTATAAATATCTCAGGAGAGAAAGGTTTTCTTGACTCTTCTTCAATCAGAGAAAAAGTCTTCCAAACAGGATGCTGTCCATTCACCTTGGAACTGCCATCCCCAAGCCAAGTAGCTCTGTCAGGTGAGAGCTGTTTATAGGGCACTGCAGAAACCAGCAGTTTTTCACACAGTTCCAGAGTCAGTCCTAGGGGAAAAAAGGCTCCCTGCTTGTGAGTATCTCCTCCTTGCACTCTCCAGGGAGTAAGTTCCTATGTAAATGATTTCCACCTTATCATGGAGCTCTTTCTTCCTTTCCTTCTATGATGCTTACTAAGTGCACATACATTATCTTTTGGATCCTTCTTTGTACATTACAAAATAGATGAGAAGTGTTTATTGGCCAGGCATAGTTTCTCACACCTGTAATCTCAGCACTTTGGGAGGCTGAGGTGGGCAGATCACTTGAGGTCAGGAGTTCGAGACCAGCCTGGCCAACATGGCAAAATCCTATTTCTACTAAAAATACAAAAATTAGCCAGGTGTGGTGGTGCATGCCTAAAGTCCCAGCTGCTTGGGAGACTGAGGTGGGAGGATAACTTGAACCCCGGAGGCAGAGGTTGCAATGAGCCAAGATCACACCACTGCATTCCAGCCTAGGTGACAGAGTGAGACACTGTCTCAAAAAAAATTTATCATCTTTATTCTCATCTTATACAGTAGGCCATGGAGACCTATGCAACAAAATGATCTTTTTTCCCCCTACTAGAATTTGTCCATGGAGGAAATATAGTAAGAACTGGCAACATTCTGTGATATTTATATGTCTAAACGAGAAAGGGATAATCATTTTCACCCATAAGAAATCAAACCTGGGACTTTGACCTCATTGTCACTGAGCTACTAGCTCTTTGAAAATATAAGGGAGTATATAGTTTAGAGAACTAATGCACATCCCAAATGTCTAGTGTGTTACCAGATTGAGAAGGCCCAGGGGAAAATGTACCTCATTCTGTAACTACAGTATGAGTTATATGTCATTAGGAGCCCTTAAAGAGGATTTATAAAGAAACACACTGTATGTAGTTAGAAGGGAACCCTGTTTTTTATACATTGTTGACTGTTTTTCACATTGAGGGAATTGATGCTTAGTCCAGAGAAGCTATAGACGTGTGTGGGACATTAGTAGAATAGGATCTGTGGTTCTTCTGGAAGGGCGATATATCACAGGCATCATTAGCCCAGCTCTCCTTGATCAAAAGGTGTGTCATGGTGAGTTGAGAAAATGAACCACCATTGCCTAGTGTGATTATGAATCTCAGGTTTAACAGGCTTTTTACTGAGTCATCTACAGCTTTAAGACATGTGTTCTTTTTTCTGAGGCTTGTAATATACAAAATGTAGAATCACACAAAAATATCGGAAATATTAGCTATTTTTTTCACTTTCTATTATAATTAACCTATCAAAAGGCAACATACTCCTTGTGAACAGTCCTTCATTTAAGATATACTTCAAGAAATATTTGTTATGTATCTTGTGTCTGTCAAGTACTTAAGTTAAAACGGTAAATAAGACACATGTGGCCTTTACCCTCACAAAGTTTATAATCTAGACTGGGATGGGTATAAGAATAGTGTAAGCATACAGACGGTCATTAGGCTGAATCTGGAATCTCTGACTTGAAAATGTTAGTCTTTGGCCTTAGTTTTCTTGTCTTTAAGTAAATATTTTTTTATGGAAGTAAAACTAAATAGACAATTTCTTTAGAGTGCCTGCTACATGGCAAAAATTAGGATATCAGATTTCTTAGCAATCTTCCTACTTTCTACCATTCTGCCTTTACAACGTATCATTCTCTTCTTTCTCCCTTTCCATTGATCAAAAACTGAAAGCAAAACTTGCTCTCTCAGTTGGGAGCAGTCATCCTGCTCAGATTCTTCTACAGTCTCCCTATGCCAGGACGTAATGACTGACTGAAAGATGCTGGGATGGAGCACAGACATGCCCATCTTAGAGGAAATATGTATATATTTTCCCTCAAAAGCAAAGAACCAACTTAAATCTAGGGAGCATTAATACACATATTTTTAAAACCCAGCAGGAATCTTTATAATCACCTATCCCAGAATCACCTTGAGGATCTGGTTAAAATACAAATAAAATGTCTGATGCAGTAAATCTGGGTTGGGCTTTTCTCTTTAAAAATGTTTTCACCACTGTGATACATCCACACAATGGAATATCGTTCAGTGTCAAAAAGAAACAAGTTACCAAGACATGAAAAGACCTGGAGGAACTTAAAGTAGGTTTTACCAACTGAAAAAAGTCACTCTGAAACGGCTACATACTGTATGTTTCCAACTAGACTACATCCTGGAAAAGGCAAAACAATGGAGACAATAAAAGATCAGTGGTTTCCAGGGGTTTGGGTGGAGGGAGGAATGAATAGGTAGAGCACAGAGGATTTCCAGGACAGTGAAAATACTCTGTATGATACCGTAATGACAGATTTGTGCCATTGTACATTTCCCCAAATGCATAGAATGTGCAACAGAAAGAGTGAGCTCTAATACTAGCTGTGGACTTGGGTTGATAGAAATATGTCAATATTGGTTCATCAATGGTAACAAATGTACCACATGAGTGCAGGGTGTTGATGGTGGGGGAGTGTCTGCAGTTGCTATGTGGGAACTCTGTACTTTCCACTAAACCTTACTGTGAACCTAAAATTGCTTTAAAAGATAAAAATCTGTTCGTCAGCAAGATGACAGAATAGGTGTTCTCTAGCTTCACTCTCCACAACATAAATCCCACTAGCAGCTATCCACTGGCAAGAATATCATTGTGAATATCCTAGAACTCGAGAGTGAGACTGAAACAGCCTCTTGAACTATGAATCTGAAAGAAGCCATGTTAAATGGTAAGAAGAATGGCTCTCTTTGACTGCATTGCCCTCCTGCAAGCTGGCACAGTACCACACACAGAGCATTCCTCCAGACCCAAGGTTTTTACAGTGGTAATGGTAAGTTGGAGGCAGACATTCAGCTTTCCGCTATTCTGACACCTTTCATTGGAGGCTCTTATCTTACCCTACAGGAAACATTGGGAGTACCAGCCAGGCTGGATCACCTATGGTCAGTGAGGAACAAAGAACAAGGGTAGCCTTCACAGTGGTCAGGGTGCAGATCTTGGCTGCTGAAGGTACCACACCAGACAAACCAGCCAACAAAATCAGGTTGTAAGAAACATGGTCCATTGGTCTTCTGGGCTTGAATTCCTAGCCAGCTTCCCCATACAGCTCAGGGCTCTTGTTAAGGCTTCCCCAGGTCAAGAGGGAAGTGCAGGTTAGAGATTACCCTCAGAGGGCACATTTGGCCCTGTCCAACCCTGGTAGCATAGAGGTAATCCAAATAAGTCCTGGTACTCTCATTAAGTCTTCCCCAGACTGGGAGGTAACTTGGGTCTGAAGAGGGAGCATCTGGCCCTACCCAACCTCAGCTGATGAGGTGACTCCATCAGATTTGGTGCTCTCCTTGAGCTCATCCTCAGCTGGGATACAAACCCAAGGCCACACATGTGTGTGGAGCATAGTCTCTGGCCTGCCCCCCCATGTGGCTGAGCAGCAATCTCAGAAGCCTCACTCAGTCTCAAAGCCCAGGACATAGCCAATTATGGATTCCAAACAATAGTACTGCCTAGACAGAGAAGACAACCTGCCTGATTCGAGATGTTCACAGAGCCCAGTTAGCAGCTTCACCTAATGGCAGAGTCAAGTCAGTGGGTCCACCAAACCATGGAGCACAACTAGAAGTTAATTCAAGCTCAGAATATAGAAAGTGACACAGCCTAACTAAAGAACCTGACATCAAGTCTGACTGGTCAGGATTGCTACTGGTGGCTTATTAAGAATGTCAGGGCAGACTAAATAGTAAAGGTATGTCACCACTAAAGCGCACCTGCAAAGGCCAAGAGGTGGTCATAGCCTCAAATATGCAGGGATTAATGCAAGGATACAAGGATTCTGAAAAATCAGGGAAATATGACATCACCCAAAGGAACTAATAAGGCTCCAATAAAGGACCCAGAATAAATGGGGATCTATGAAATCACTGACAAAGAATTCAGAATGATCCTCTTAAAGAAGTTTCAGAACCTCCAAGAAAATATGAGTAAAAAAAGTTTTAAAAAATTGAAAAACAATTCATGAACAAAATGAGAAGCTTGAAATGAGTAGCATTACATGGTATATATACCACATTTTCTTTATCCATTCATTGATTGATGGGCATTTGGGCGGGTTCTATATTTTTGCAATTGCAAATTGTGCTGTTAGAAACATGTGTGTGCAAGTATCTTTTTCATATAATGACTTATTTTCTTCTGGATAGGTACCCAGTAGTAGGAGTGCTGGATCAAACGGTAGATCTACTTTTAGTTCTTTAAGGAATCTCCACACTGTTTTCTATAGTGTGCTAGTTTACATTACCACCAACAGTGTGAAAATGCTCCCTTTTCACAGCATCCATGACAACACTTATTATTTTTTGATTATATGGGCCTGGCTTACTTCACTTAGCATAATGTACTCCAGATTCATCGTGATTGTCACAAACAGCAAAACATCATTCTTTTTAAAGACTGCATAGCATTCCATTGTGTATATATGCCACATTTCCTTTACTCATTCATTTGTTGATGAACACTTAGGTTGATTCCATATCTTGGCTATTGGGAATAATGTGGCAATGAACATAGTAGTGCACCTATCCCTTCAACATATTTATTTCAGTTCCTTTGCATAAATACCCAGAGGTGGAATTATTAAGTCATATTATAGATTTATCTTTAGTTTTTTTGAGGAACTTCTATACTATATTCCCTAATGGCTATACTAATTTAAATTCCCACCAACAGTGTGTAAGTGTTCCCTTTTCTCCATATTTTCTCCAGCAGTTGTTGCCTTTCATCTTTTTCATAAGATGTGTGAGGTGATATCTCATTGTGGTTTTAATTTGCATTTTTCTCATGAGTGGATAAAGAAAATGTGGTATATATACCATAGAATACTACTCAGTCATAAAAAGGAAAGCAATAATGGCATTTGCAGCAATCTGGATGGAATTGGAGACCATTATTCTAAATGAAGTAGCTCAGGAATGGAAAAACCACACATAACATGTTCTTGCTCATAAGTGGGAGCTAAGCTGCGAGAATGCAAAGTCATAAGGATGCTACAGTGAACTCTGGGGCCTCGGGAGAAAGGGTGGGGGAGGTGAGCATTAAAAGACTACACAATGGGTACAGTGTATACTGCTCTGGTGATAGGTGCACCAAAATCTCAGAAAATCACCACTAGAAAACTTATTCATGTACAAAAAAAATAATTAAAAAAAAGAAATAAGCCAGGAACAGAACAACAAATACCACATGATCTCACTTATATCTGGAATCTAAGAGCTAATCCCAGTAGGCAGCAGAGTAATGGTTACCAGCAGCTGGGGGTGAGGGATGATGAAGGAAGAATTGGGGAGTTGTTGAGGAATACGAAAGGTTAAAAAGTTTCAGATAGACAGGAAAAATAGGTTCTGAGATCTATTGCATAACAGGGTACCATAGTCAATAATAATGTATTATAGATTTCAAAATAACTAAGAGAATAAATTTCAAATGTTTCACCATAAAAAAGGATAGGTAGGTGAGGTGGTGAATAAATTGGTTAGTTTGATTTTATTATTCCACATTGAATACACCTATCAAAGCATCCCATTGTACCCCATAAATGTGTACAATTATAATTTGTCAATCAAAAACAATAATATCAATAAAAATAAAGTCTTTAAATTAAAAAATTCATCAGATGACTATGATGCAGAGCAAATTTGAGACCTGCTGCATTATTTTGTAGATGTGGAAGAGAGAAAAGATGGAATGCATGATGAGTTAGTGGCAGAGGCAGCAACAGAACTCAAGCCTCTTATCTCCATTTCCAGCGCACTTTCTCCTGTTTCCCACCTTATGTTGACGGACGCTTGCAGCATCCCCCTTGTTCTGGATAAGCAAAGAATATGTCTCAGCTTCATAGTTGTCTGATTCCCCTTGGCACTAGGGAAGCAGTAAAACTGATTTCTACCACATATTTCTTCATTTCTAAATTTCATAGTGGGTTAAACATTGCATATATGTTTCTGCTCAGCCCTGTAGATATTTAAAGTGAAGAAAAACAAACTAAGTAGAAAGGAAATAAAATATGTACACACAAAATAGAACAGAAAGTAAAACAGTACAGAAAAAGGGTCATGGGAATATAGCACCATTAATTGTATCTGAAGCCAGATTAGTGGAAAAAAAAGTCCTGGAGTTGGGGGGAGAATTCAGGTGACATGGCAAAATTAGAAAGTTTTGCTTCAACTTTCTGAAAGGCAGTTGGCATATTATTTTGCCTCCCCATATCTCAATTTCAGCAGCATTTGCAATGTGCTATGTCCTTTTTATACTCCATGAAGTTGCTAGGAAGATGAAGATGATACCTCTGTTTGAAGAGGGGCTCAGTAGTTTTTGTACACAGACTCTATGTCCACTACCATGAAGTTGCCTTTAGACATTATCTCACTGAATTACTGCCACATTCTTCCACTGTAATTGTTCACTTACCTTATATAGGAAGAACCAGATGATCAAGGAAACTAAAGCACATTGCATAAGGTTGCAACTATAGTAGGTAGCAAGCTTAGACTTCAACCCAAATGTTTCTGACTCCAAAGCCCATGATGTTTTCTTTGAACTAGACTACAAAAGAGTTTGTAGCCACAGAGGTCTTATCCCTGCTCTTGCCTGTGGGCTCTAGGAGATAAATCTTCTAGAGGGGAAAGCCAGGCTCTTCTCAGCACACCTGAAAGGGATATCCTGTGGGTCTACAGGAAGTTCTATATATTTCTTGACAATTTTTTTATTGCACTTTAAGTTCTGGGGTACACATGCAGATCTTGCAGGATTGTTGCATAGGTACACACATGCCATAGTGGTTTGCTGTCTCCATCCCTTCATCACCTACATCAGGCATTTATCCCAATGTTATCCCTCCCCAACCTCCCTACCCCCCCCACTGTCCCTCCCCTAGCTCCCCACCAGCCAACAGACCCCAGTGTGTGATATTCCCCTCCCTGTGTCCATGTGTTCTCATTGTTCAACACCACCTATAAGTGAGAACATGCAGTGTTTGGTTTTCTTGTGTCAGTTTGCTGAGAATGATGGTTTCCAGATTCATCCATGTCCCTACAAAGGACATGAACTCATCCTTTTTTATGGCTGCATAGTATTCCATGGTGTATATGTGCCACATTTTCTTTGTCCAGTCTATCATTGATGGGCATTTGGGTTGGTTCCAGGCTCTTGCTATTGTAAACAGCGCTACAATGAACATAGATGTGCATGTGTCTTTATAACAGAACGATTTATAATCCTTTGGGTATATACCCAGTAATGGGATTGCTGGGGCAAGTGGAATTTCTATTTATAGATCCTTGAGGAATTACCACACTGTCTTCCACCATGGTTGAACTAATTTACACTCTCACCAACAGTATAAAAGTGTTGCTATTTCTCCACATCCTCTCCTGCATCTGTTGCCTCCAGATTTTTTAATGATTGCCACTCTAACTGGCGTGAGATGGTATCTCATTGTGGTTTTGATTTGCATTTCTCTAATTACCAGTGATGATGAGCATTTTTTCATATGTTTGTTGGCCTCATAAATGTCTTCTTTTGAAAAGTGTCTGTTCATATCTTAGGAATGTTCCTGGAGTCCATTTGGTAATTTATTTTAGGATGTCTGGCACTGGGAGCTCACAAGATGCATATAAAGCAGGAAGTCAGGCCTTGGACTGAACAAACAGCTGAAGATGGAAGTGATGGATCGGCTTCAGTCAGGGCAGAGGTGACTTGGTATCAACTCAGTCAGTGTAGTTTTTTTCATTTCTGTTCATTTGGATCATTATTAAATGTATTGCCTTTTCTTTTTTTCTTTTTTTCTTTTGGTGTAGAAGAGGGATATTTATCTCTTGATGGGGTTTGTGATAAGTAGAGAGTTTTAAAGCAGAGTTTCAGGTCTTGGGTATCTAAATGCCACTCCAGTATGAACACCACAAAATACATTATATTTTCATGTATAGCAACACATACCAGACACCCGGACTTGAGAATGCAGGGCTAGGGAGCTGTTTATTTTCCAGTGCAATTCTTTATTTCACTGTGTACTACTTATGGTAGGCCAGAATGACATGGACTCCAGAGAAGAAATGGCCAGGTAAAGGGGGCCTGGCAGCTCACTGCAGAGAAATATTAATTAATATTAATATTACACCACAAAAGTACAATTCATAAATTAGCATGGTCAGAAATGAAGGTTGGAGTCAGAATTGCCAATGTCTAAATTCCAGCATCCACTAGTTTCAGCACTTTAGGGAGTTTCAGTTTCTCAGTATGTACAATTGGAACATACTGAGGATTCCCTGGGATAAGGCATGCAAAGTACTCAATTGCCAGATAGTGTGATGGTGCTCAGAAAATGCTGGTTCACTTTCTCCTCATTTCTATCTTTCAGGGCTGATTAATGTGGTAAATGCTAATGAGGAGGAAAGGGAGATTGCTGTTTCTACCTTTATATGTCATTTTGGAACTTTTAATTGGCAGGGAGATGTACGGGCTATACAGCTTAGGAGGGGATAGATGAAATTTGTAGCTGAATAGTGTGATAAGCAGAGAGTTAAGGAGATGAGAGGGTAGAGTGAAGTGTGAGGCAGAGGACAAAATGCAGAATATCTATTGGGGCCATCTTTTACGGGCTCTCATATAATTTTCTTTGATGGGAATTGAAGAGCCACACCCAGAAAGATGAGAAAAAAAAATGACCTGCCTTTATCTACCTTAGCCGTATTGAGTAGTTACAGATATTTAACCATCATTCCTCTCTCTTCATTTATTCTTATGTTTACCTGACTCTGGAGTATTGGTTCCTTTTCTATTCTCATCCTACACCTTTCCCATGAGTAAAGCCACTGCTTGACTTTTCTCTGGTTTGCCACGGTTCTCCTTCCTGGATATGGTTCAGTCCTTTCTTCTCCAGCTGCCTTATGCGACCCCTTCAATGAAGGAGCCCTGGCTTCTGAAACCAACCAAGCCTTGCTTGGCTTGACTGGGATCTGTTGCTGAAATTAAGCCAGCACCTTGTAGAGGGGAAACTAAAAAACTTTTTTTCAGCCAAAGAATTTTAAAGTGGTCATGGAACTTTACGGTCAAAACAACTTTTAAGGACCTCGGCTTGTTTCCAGCAGTAATATATTTGAAAAGGCTTATTAAATTACAAATTTGTTTTTGCATCTTTATCCAAGTATCAATGCAGAAGAGAAACAACCTAATGTAGAGAAAATAAAATGGAATAATTAAAAAGTTGCAGAATGTGAGACAACGAAGATAAAACCAAGCAGGCCTATTGGAGATAATGGTTATCTGTTTGCAATAAACATGAAGTGAGAACAATTCATGACTTGTGATAACATTCAGCTGAAAGCAAGTAAATTAGATGTAGACAAGGCCAGGAGAAGATTACAAAAACATCCAGAGTCAGGCAGTACAAAGGGAGAGCAGGGGCTGGATTTTATCTTTATCAGGTAATTGAAATAATGTTTTATATTAACAGGATGAGTTCAAAGTGGAAACTGGAGTCAGGAGCTCCTAAGGGCGACAGATACAATGCAAAGAGCATGGGAAACTCTATGGGCTGGGAAACTAAAGGATCACTGAAGGCCTATTATGTGTCGAGTGCTTTTACATATACAGTCTCATGTAAGCCTACGGGCAACCGTGCAAAGTGGGATTAGCGGTCCCATTCTTGACGGGGGATGTGAGACTCAGATACCTAACTCATCTAAGTCTTTATAGCAAGTAGGTGGTAGACTTGGGATAAAAGCTCAGGTTGGCCTGACTTCAAAATCTTGTTCTAAATATGCCACACTATCTCACAACTGCTGAGTTATATTGTACTCTGGGATCACTTTATAAAAGTGACTGCCATGCTCTAGCAGTTTTAACACTTTCACTATCAGCTGCCAGAGTATGGATGGGGCAATTATGGAGGTAGCCACTCTAGGGGTCTCTCTCTCTCTCTCTCTCTCACACACACACACACACACACACACACACACACACACACACACACACACACAATTTAAACTCTGCATCAAGCTGCTAACTTCATATATTTATTTGGGTGTCCCACAAACAGGTCAGATTAAACTTTCCTAAAAGAAAATCACTACCTTAAGTGTCATATTTTATCTCTTCTGTTCATTTTCTCATCAGAAATTTGAGGTTTCCCTTGATCCTTTTCTTTTTATCAACCCCATGCTCAATGATTCTTCAAGTCTTGTCAATCCTACCCCCAAAATATCTCCACTTTCCTTCTCTCCAATCTGTCTGAACTTTGGTTCAGACTAACATCTTCTGCTAAGAATGATACAGCAGCCTCTTACTAAGCCTTCTTGTCTTCTGTTTCCTTCTCCCCAAATCTACTTTTCCCATCGTAGGCACAGAGATATTTACAAAATACAAATGTATATCAGCCTTCCATGCTTCTCTTTTTCTTGAGCATAAAGTACAATATCCTTAACATAATAAAGTCTTTAAAAAACTATCCTTGCATGGGATTTCACCTCTTTCCTACCCCTACTCTATGAGCAATTGAAAAAACTTGCATTCTTTATAGTATCGTTGTGCTTTCACCATCACCCTTCTCTTTGAACTTGCTCTTCCTTCTTTGTGAAACACCTTTATGCCTTTCTTTTTATTTTTTTTTTTCTGGTCTAGTTAGCTCCTACTTGTCCTTTAGAAGCAGTGTTGATATCTCTTCCTTTACAAATGCCTTTTCAACTGCCCAAAGATTCAGCAACAAATACCTCATTATGGCCTTCATAATGTTTACCCATTGTACCTGTTATTACTTTGCATTTTAATAGATACACTTCTGTCCTCCTAAATTATAATCCTTTTGTGAACAAAGACCATATCTTACTACTCAGTGATGATTCTGGTGCCTCAAACATAACAGATACCTAATAAACATCTTTCCTTGGGTATTGTCATAGATGGAGAATGATTTGCAAGGCAGTTGTCAGGGAGCCCTCCTGAAGTGGGGATTGAGTAGAAGAAGAGGTTGAGCCTTGGAACAGCTTTGTGGAAGCTTCAGCTGACCTATGGGGAGCTCTGAAGCTTAGACAATCTTTTAAAGTGATCTCACATGGGGCAAAGAGACCAGATATTTATGCACTTGTGCTGATTAGTAATTGGCCTTGAATATGACCTTGCATGAGGGGGCTCTTTCCCACCAAGGCACTCTCCAAAGGGAGCTGATGGCTGAGGACCACCTACCATTAGCATGTCCAATAGATGGGGAATGAATTTTTCATTTCTGAGGGTGAATGTTTTTGAGTATTTATAATCTTTGTTTTAATATAACTTATTTAATTGTGACTTTATATGCTTCAATTTTTAATCACAGTGGTGTTTAACAGTCTGCTCCCAAAATTCCTGAAAATTTAACAATTGGCTCTTGCCAGTTAGTAATGAACCAGCTCCAGCGCACGGGGGAACACGTCTGTTAAATTACATTTGTATTCCAACCAGTTCTATTTCATTTATGACCCATAGGTTTCTTAATTTAGCTAGAAAATCACTTTGACAATCATAATGTTTAGATCAAAATTTCTATTTGCAGTACTACTGCAAAAAACCCTTATTCTTTAATGCTGAACTTTTACATTTACTATAAACATCATCTTTCACCACAAAGAATGATTTGAGTCCATCATGGGTGTCACTCAACAAGCACTCATCCCACCCCACCCACTCCAGGCTTGGATTTATTTTATAAAGAATGTAGTTGTGAAAGCTACAGTAATATTCCCTCAGGGAGCTCTTGAGGAGTCATGCTTATGTGTTTTCTGGTGAAGAAATAATTGAAGAAATTGTTTCAACTCTTCTAAAATTGGCTATCCTCTTCATCTCTCCACAACTCCTAGTATAGAGTCTCTTTAACAAGATATTCAGACTCACAAGACCTGAATAGGTAACACATAGTACCAGTTTAATCAAATGGATATTGGGCCAAAAGCACAGCTCTTCAATTGGGAATTGGGCTGTGTCAGGCATTTCTTTTCAAAGGGAATAATTCTTTTTTTTTTCCCATTTATTTATTTTATTGCATTTTAGGTTTTGGGGTACATGTGAAGAACATGCAAAATTGTTGCATAGGTACACACGTGGCAGTGTGATTTGCTGCCTTCCTCCCCATCACCTACATCTGGCATTTCTCCCCTTGCTATCTCTCCCCATCTCCCCACCCCCCACCGTCCCTCCCC
>NW_016107466.1:5941979-5975762 GCF_001604975.1 Cebus imitator | reverse complement strand
TGGGATTGCTGGGTCAAATGGAATTTCTATTTCTAGGTCCTTGAGGAATCGCCACACTGTCTTCCACAATGGTTGAACTAATTTACACTCCCACCAACAATGTAAAAGTGTTCCTATTTCTCCACATCCTCTCCAGCATCTGTTGTCTCCAGATTTTTTAATGATCGCCATTCTAACTGGCGTGAGATGGTATCTCAATGTAGTTTTGATTTGCATCAAAGGGAATAATTCTTACAGCAAAACATCTTCTGTTCTCCCCTGCACTGCCCCTGCCTCCTCCCCCATGAGAGTTTAGGTGTGAGAAAATAAGACTCAGGTTAGGCCGGGTATGGTGGCTCATCCTTGTAGTCCTAGCACCTCGGGAAGCTGAGGTGGGTGAATCACTTGAGCCTAGGAGTTCAAGACCAGCTTGGGCAACATGGTAAAGCCTATCTCTACAAAAAATACAAAAATTAGCTGGATGTGGTGGCACATGTCTGTAGTCCCAGCTACTCTGGAGGCTGAGGTGGGAGGATCACTTGAGCCTAGGTGGTCAAGGCTACAGTGAGCTAAGATCATGCCACTGCACTCCAGCCTAAGCAACAGAGTGAGATCCTATCTCAATAATATTTTTAAAAAAAGACTGATATTAAACAGGTATAATAGCTGCCCTGGCATAGAAATATTATGCTGCATAGAGACTAATATCTTTTGTAATAGGCCTAGGCATAGCTTCTAGGTCCCTACAGGGACATGAACTGTTATGAGTCTCAGTATTCAGGAAATCCTGAAGCCATGGCTTGCCACTAGGCATTTATGCTTCATTCACACTTTTCCAGGTCAGGTGCAATTTATCTACCACAGAGGGCCTTTCTATCCATAAATAATGTTGCCTAGTAATACAAATGAGATCCTATCTTTATCAAGTTTTCAGGACAAAGAGCAAGAAAGTTAACCTAAGGTCAGATTTGTCTTTAGAGAAGGAGGAAGGTTGTTAACCCTTCCCCAAGCCCCATCTGAACTTCACAGTATCACAGGATACAGTCATGGTACCAGTTGATATGAATGTCAGGGTAGATAAGCCTCTAATAAGTTGTTTTCTACCTGGTTGTTTTCTACACTTCTTCTTTTCATGGTTCTGAATATGAAGGAAATTCATGTATCTTTCTGACCCTGGGGACTAGTATAGTGCCTTAAACTCAATAGAAAAATTCATTCAGTTAACAAAAAAATTAAATTGAGAAAAATGAGAAGAAACATTCCCATATTTCTACCACTAGACATAACAGTGGTGAATATTTTAGTGAATTTCTTTCTAGTCTTTGTTATATGCATAGGTATATAATAATACTGCCCTGCAAATTTCTTGCCTTCTTTATAGAGAGACTTTTTTTTTAAAATAATAAGATTAGGCTGGGTGTGGTGGCTTATGCCTGTAAGCCCAGCACTTTGGGAGGCCAAGGTGGGTGGATCACAAGGTCAGGGGTTTGAAATCAGCCTGGCCAACATAGTGAAACCCTGACTTTACTAAAAATACAAAAATTAGCCAGGCACGATAGTACGCACCTGAAATCCCAGCTACTCAGGAGGCTGAGGCAGGAAAATTGCTTGAATCCGGGAGGTGGAGGTTGCAGTGAGCTGAGATTGCACCACTGCATTCCAGCTCTGGACAACAGAGCAAGACTTCATCTCGGGGGGAAGAAAAAGAATAAAGAAGAATATTACATTCCTAAGAGGTTGATTCTGCCTCAACCTAACCTAACATGCCATCTCTAAATGTAATCCATCTCTAAACACAATCATGTTTGGAGATGGTTAGATCATGGGCTAACATTTAGTGAACTTACACCACTGCTAGACTATGTGGTAGTAGATACATGAGGAGGGAAAGAAAAAAAGTTTAGTTCTACCCTCAAATTAACTAAATGTCCTTCATGGGGAAAGAAGTTTCTGATTTATATGTTATTTCTCATAACATGGCTGTCTAATGTTGTCTTAAGTTTGTTCTGTTTAGTTGGGATTATGCTTTTAAAGGACCAGAAAAAAGAAAGATCCATTTAACAAGTTTATGCCAATGAGCTAGCTTCTAAAAAATAAGCAGATAAATAATCCTGGAAGATTATCCAGTCTTTGTAAAATAATTTTAACATGATATCTGGCTCATCAGTTGGGATGGAAGCACATCAGCTGGTGAGGAGTGAATGTTCATGACTTGATTGTCATGAAAATATTTCTTCCAGACCAGGAAAAAGACAGTCATGGGGAAACATGCCATGTGGAAAAATAACTGATTTCTTCATGATCTATTCTCTCTGTTGGTCACAAGTTGACGTTTTACTGGGGCTGAGGGTAGAGAGGAATGCAGGCTTCCTAGTCACACAGAGGAGAGAAATAATTTTCTCTGTGCAGAGAGACCCAAGGGACATGGTTTGAACAAGAAGTGTGCAGATAAAAGTTGGAAAGCCAAGGTCATAAATTTATTTTATTTTTAATCTTTTTTACTTTTTAAAAAAATGATTCCTTGCAAGTTGTTAAAAAAGCTCACTCTCAGTCACCCACAGATACAAAGTGGGGAGGGCTGTTGTTGTTATGAAACCTTGACTAGCATTTGAAGTGCTGACTCAAGACACATCGCAGGATGTCTTGGCCTGAAATGAAGACTGTGATTTGTTTAACCCCATTAGAAAAAGTTAGAATCAAGAAACGATGGAGAAGATGATCAACATTATAAGGAATCCTTAAACTGAACAGAAGTGCAAAAATTACTTTTAAAACTTGGTCTAACTTGGTTATTATATTGTTTATAAATGTTTACCATTCTTGATAATATCTCTCTTTATTTGCTGCAATTAATCTGAATTTACGTAATCTTAATAATCAAAATACTTTAAAAAAGATAGTGTTATATATACCCACCTATGCATCCTTCTGCAGAATGTATCCTAGCCATTTGTTTATATTTCCAATTCTCTCTTCTAAATTGGGAGTTCTATAATGCTTTGGATGCTACCTTGTTTATCTTTGTAAACAATATTAGCATGATGCTCAGTTGATCAGTGTTTGATTTATAGTCACTTCTGTATGAGACTCTGGTATATATTGGTAAATAATGCTTGTTCAAAGTGTAAGTGGTCAAATGACAGAAGGGGCAAGGAAAATATGTATAACTGGGTGGATGAATAGATGGATGGGTGGATAGATGGGTAGATAGATGGCTGGTTGGCCATATCTGGATTTTCTTGGTTTTCTGTGTTTTGGAGAGCTAACCAATTATTTCACAGGAGCAAAATCCATTACACAGTTATTTCCCTAGTAGCAGTTTTGCAAGCTGAAGAAAATAATTAAGATGAGACTTCAGTAGGAATGACTTGATAAATCATCCTAGGGTGGGAAAGTCTTACCTCTGTTCCTATTGTTTTTTCCATCTCACCTCATTGTAAGTTAAATGAAATTGATTGATCTATTCATTCTATAGAAAGGCTCTATAATGGTTTCATCAGTATACATTTCTATTTATGTACAAAGACTCTACTCACTACACAAAACTTCTCTTACTGACAGTCAAGTGACAATAATTCAAAATATCTTTAGTGGCAGAGATTGCTTTCTCTGATCACAATATTCCCCAATCTTTTCCACTGTTACAGTGGCCTAGTTTATAATCTCATCAGACCATCAATCTTTTCCTTTGCATCATTCATCTGCCTTTTCACACAACCAAAACCATTTCATGTCAACACATCCTGATCCCTTTGTTTATTCATGACTTCTGCTTTGCCAAACTTCAGTTTTTGTCTGATTTATTCAGTTCTCTTTCCAAGTTGAAAAACATTTCTTTGATATGTATATCAATAATAGTTTTTGAATAGTTCTTACTTATCTAGAACTGTGCATCAGAGACAGACTTGCAATTATGTATTTATTTATTTATCAGACAGGGTCTTGCTCTGTCACCCAGGCTGTAATGCAGTGGTGTGATCTTGGCTCACTGCAACCTCTGCCTCCTGGCTCAAGCAATCCTCCCACTTCAGCCTCTTGAGTAGTGGGACTATAGACATGCACCACCACACCCAGCTAACTTGTGTATTTTTTGTAGAGATGGGGCTTCTCCATGTTGCCCAGGCTGGTCTTGAACTCCTGAACTCAAGTGATTTGCCCACCTTGGCCTCCCAAAGTGCTGGGATTACAGCCACCTTATTCGGCTTGGAGATGGATAGTTTTATATAATTTGAGCCCTTCTCTCCTCAAGGGGCTCACAGTCAAAGACAGAGATTATAATCTCAGGGTAAATGGATCCTTGAAAACATATGAAAATATTGGCTATTTGAGTACCTATTATTTTCTGGACAAAAGGTCCATTTTTTTTAAGTCTAGTGAATAATATAGACTAGAAAATAATCAAATTTTCATGTAATAAATGTTATTTTTGAAAGGGGTAAGAATAGCAAGCCAGTGAGGAGTGCCTTGGTAGAATCAGAAATGGGAAATACTCAGTACTTTGCCAGAATTTTCACCAGAATTCACCTGCAAGCATGCCTCAGCTGGGGCCTCAGTGCCTTTCAGTAATGCTATTTCTCCACTGATCCTAGGTCACACTGCTCTTAGGTTTCTGCTCAAACCTCCTCAACCTGTTTTTCTCAAATCGTATCTTCCAAACCATTGCCACTTCCCACTCACTTGCTTTAAAATTTTATCACCAGGTTCAGATATTTTGTTGAAAAATTAAAAGGACATGTTTTTCAGAGTCTTGTATGTTCTTAAGAGTAAGTAAGCCTGAAACTAACTTCATTTGCAAAGAATTTTAAGTAGGACTACGAAATTCTAAAGGGGAAAAGGCTGCAAAATAAGCAAGTAAACTTCTGGGACAAAAGAGGAAACCTTGTATACAGAAGAATATTTTGTTTAACTTTTATGCTTTCATTTCTACTTTGTTGAATTTCTGCTTCATTATCTCTAGGGAGTCTACAACCTGCTGAAAATGAATGTTTTCGAGTGTGGGAGGGTGGGTGTGGAATTTTAGAAGTTAACAACTATGTTGCCTTATGTAATCTTCACACTTCTTTAAGAGGGCCTCGATTATGAACCTTGTGCAAAGTCATGCCACTAACAAATTGCAAACTAAGGTTGGAACCCAGGTCTGCTTGATGGTGTTGCCTATGTTCTCTCTACATCAAGTTCTTTGAAGACAGTGGAGGAATGACCATACCTCCCAATCAGAGCTCAAGTCAAAGGCTTATTTTCAGGTTGTTCATGTGGGAATGTGATTCTGGGGAGCAAGTATGAGGGACCCAGATAGTGGAACAGGAAATGAGCCGTCAATACAAGAATGTGTAACCAACTTGGCCAAGGATATGGGCAGGTTGTTTGATGGGATCTTCTGAAAATCTTAATGTGTTTTCAGAAGTTCCCAAAACTCAGAACTGTCTGAGGTACTGGGGAGCAGGGAGGACCATTCATCCATAAGCTCCTATCCCCCACTGATCAAGAGTTCAAGGGTTTCCCCACAGGCCTTTAGTCCATGCATTCCAGGTTGCTCCCACACAAGGGTCAAGCACTGCATCAGAGATCCATGGAAAAGGATGAGTGTATTAGTCCATTTTCATGCTGTTAATAAAGACATACCTGAGACTGGGTAATTTATAAAGGAAAGAGGTTTGGTTTAATTGACTCACAGTTCAGCATGGCTGGGGAGGCCTCAGGAAACTTATTATCATGGCAGAAGGGGAAGCAAACATGCCCTTCTTCACATGGTGGCAACAAGGAGAATTGACAAGTGAAAGGGTGGGGGGAAGTCCCTTATAAAACTTTCAGATCTTGTGAGAACTCACTCATTATCACAAGAATAGCAGCATGGAGGTAACCACCCCCATGATTCAGTTACCTCCCATTGGGTCCTTCCCATGACACGTGGGGATTATGGGAACTACAATTCAGGATGAGATTTGGGTGGAGACACAGCTAAACCATGTCAAGGAAAAACGTGCTGTCGGGTTGTATCTGTATGTATCTGCTGTAGTGTTAGTGATTGGAAAACAAGATGAAGCGGATATGATTTGAAGCAATGCATAAGAGATGTTCCATACAGAGAAAAAATAAATAATAATAACAATAATAGCAAGCTTCTGTGCATCATCCAGTAAGTGGAATTCGAGGAGTCCTTATGTGTGGATTAAAGTGGGCCATCTTCATGAAAGCACTAAGTGTCTGGGCATTCTGCTGAGAGCTGTTAGATGTTGATTCTCTGCAATCAGACGTTCTTAGAATCTGTGCAGTTGTAGGGCTATAACCTCCAAGGGGCTCTGCAGTTTAGAAAACAATGATATTCTGTGGCCTGAGTGACAGCCGAGTCTTTGGGTGTCCATTATGAAGTCTTTGTCTTTGGGGTCTTAACTCTTTCCCCATACACATCCTACATTTTTCCCTTTCGTAGAACTTAATGGGTAAATGAAATCTAATAAAATCTATGATGTTGAGCCCTAAAGTTCCTCTCCTTGAAGCAGGTAATTTCTTAGAAAACTGAATGCTGCAGAATAGAAAGGAGAGGGTATGGGGACCCTCACCTTTTGGATACCACTGAGATATCACAAAAATCCACTAAGAATCAATTGAGTAGCTAGAAAATTCTTGCCATGGGGCTTGAGTTAAAGATTCTGACAATCTGGAGCTTTTACAACATGTAAAACCAGTTCCAAAATGTGAGCTCCATGAAGGCAGTGACATAGTTGTGTTTACTTGTGTATTTCTAGAAATTTTAAGAGTCTGTGGCACATGTTAATCTCGGCATTTGTTGAATGAATGCAGGGCTGCTATGTTCAAGGTGCTATGTTACTATTGGTAAGTTGGGAAAAGCTAAGTTGGGTAAGTTGTGATTCATTTATACTTTTAGTTTTTTTGTAACCATTATTATTTGCGAAATAGATGGCCATCATTGGAAGACCAGTCTATTAGCCTTAAATAAAGCAGTACTAACTGGCTTGGGGGACTCAAATTCATGACCTTAGTCAATTGAAAAGTATCTTCTAATGAGACTTAATCAAATACAGACATCCAAATGAACTGGGAGGGTACTGGATCCATAAAACATGGAGTTTGGAAAAAACAGACATTTGATACTGAATTGGTGGATGGCAAGATGGCCGAATAGGAACATCTCTAGTCTGCAGCTCCCAGTGAGATCAACGCAAAAGACAAGTGATTTCTGCATTTTCAGCTGAGGTACCTGGCTCATCTCACTGGGACTGGTTAGACAGCGGGTGCAGCCCACGGAGGGCAAGCAGAAACAGGGTGGGTGTCATTTCACCCAGGAAGTGCAAGAGGTCAGGGAACTCCCTTCCCTAGCCAAGGGAAGCCATGAGGGACTGTGCCATAAGGGATGAAGCTATCTGGCTCAGACTTTGCTTTTCCCATGGTCTTTGCAACCTGCTCTTACACTGTTGGTGGGAGTGGAAATTAATTCAACCATTGTGGAAGACAGTGTGGCAATTCGTCAAGGATCTAGAATCAGAAATACCATTTGTCCCAGCAATCCCATTACTGGGTATATACCCAAAGGATTATAAATTGTTCTATTATAAAGACACATGCACACATATGTTTATTGCAGCACTGTTCACAACAGCAAAGACTTGGAACCAATGCAAATGCCCATGAATGATAGACTGGATAAAGAAAATGTGGCACATACAAACCATGGAATACTATGCAGCCATAAAAATGGATGAGTGCATGTCCTTTGCAGGGACATGGATGAAGCTGGAAACCACCATTCTCAGTAAACTAACACAGGAACAGAATAGCAAACACCCCATGTTATTACTCGTAAGTGGGAGTTGAACAATGAGAACACATGGACATAGGGAGGGGAACATCACACACTGGGGCCTGTTGGGGGGTGGGAGGGCTAGCATTAGGAGAAATACCTAATGTAGTTGATGGGGGGATGGATGCTGTAAAGCACCATGGCATGTGTATACCTATGTAACAAACTTGCACGTTCTGTACATGTATCCCAGTACTTAAAGTATAAATAAATAAATAAATAATCAGACTTGTGGAGAGGAGAAATCTGTGAAGTTCTGTGAGGAAAAATTATTTTCTTTCTAGCTTTATTGAGACAAATAAAAATTGTATATATTCAAGATATACAACATAATGGTTTGATATATATATATACATATTATATAATGGTTATCATAATCAAATTAATGAACACATCCTTCACACAGTTATTATTTATGGGGTGTGTGTGTGTATGTGTGTGTGGTAGTGAGGGCACTTCAGATTTGTTCTCTTAGAAAATTTCAAGTGTTCAATACAGCAGTATTAACTGTAGTCACCATGCTATACATTAGCTCCTCAGGACTTATTTAAAAATGTAGATGTATTTAGTGCAGATACAATGATGGAATTTTTTGATGCCTATATAAAGAAAATAAGCAAATAAATGAAACCCTTTATTTAAACTATGGTAAGGAACTAGAAGCTCTAGAAAACATATTTGTTAGAAAGCTCTAGTCTTATGACACTAAAAGTACTCTTGTAACTATCAACAAATTTTTTTCTTGTTATTAAATGCTTATTTTCTTGCTTATAATTTTCACATTGTATATTGCCACATAGGAAATATATTTGCTATTGATAATATTAGCAACAATATAGTTAGATATACTGACAATATTTGAATTCCCATCAAACTCTGGTTTTCTAGAGAGAATGGTTTATCCAATGAGGATGGCAAATGGCAATTTCTGGCAGCAGTGCTAGTGGTAGTGGATTTACTGTAATACAGCTTGGAATTTGTTTTTCATATCCAAAGAGGAAAATTGTCTTTGTATATTATTAAGTTCATAAAGACCAATTTGCAATTGGAAATCCTTGCCACTGAACAAGCTTATGTTGTAGTGTACTGGGGGAGAAAATTATTTCTACAGTGGTATGTTTTAACAATGGAATGGTTCATGCAAGATGTAGCAGAAGCGGTTTATAATCCTGATGAAGTCTCTTCTGGAATCAAACTTATTCTTTCATTCTACATCATACCTGTACTGTTTTAAAAAATACAATTTATTTTTCAATTATAAAAGTAATACTTGCTCATTATAGAGAAGTAAAGGTAAAACATAATCTCAAACACCTAGGGACGACCACTCCTTTCATATTTCTAAAGTCTAATTTGTTTTGGTTATACAAGTTAGACATGTTTAGAGAAGAAATTTAGAAAATTCAGACATGCATAACATAAGAAAATGAAATCATTTGCCATTTCACCACTGAGAGGTGACTACTTCTAATGTGTTGGTCTCAATTCTTACCTAGATTATACATACAGGTATTTAAGATAAGCATTTTATTTTCTATCAAAAAGGAATCTTATGTATTGGGTTATAATTTTAATTATCATTTAACGCTTCATTTTCATATTCCTAGGCCAATAACATGCTTTTATAATACCACTTTTATGGAATCTATAGAATTCCATTATACTACAACTTACTAATCTTTTATTATTGTATTATTGGCATTTTATACATAAGCCTTCTTAACTAAATCTTTACACCTACACCTAAAATTAGTTATAATTTTTGGATTATTTTTTACAAGTAAAATTTTGGTGAAGGAAACAAATAATTCTCATTTTTACTTTCACATATACTGCATATCAGCATACTTGGGTGCTGCATATAATTTTATATATATTTGTTAATGTCCTGGTCGAAAAAGGCAGTCTTATAAGGTCTGATGACTTATAAAGTCTGGCGATTGTAAAGAGAGAATTATTGAGCATTTGAGAGATATATCTAATGGCCACACAACATCTTAAGACTGTAAAGAACTGATGTTCATTTACATTACTTCATGCAATGCAGGTTTTGTGAGGAAGCTTGTGTTAACTGCACCTCCTAGAGTAATAGAGAAGCCAAGCACCAAAGAGCCTGGTGCTGGATTGGAGAGAGGAAGGTTTTTGAAGACGATGTACAACTCTAGCTATCAGATCTTCTCATCTTCTCCTGTCAGTAAGAAGTTCTTTAGTTAATTCTTTTTTCTTTTTAGTTTTAATTTTCTTTAGAGATGGACTTTCACTATATTGCCCAGGCTGGGTTTGAACTCCTAGGCTCAAGTGAGCCTCCCATCACAACCTCCCAATTAGCTGGGACTAATTCTTCAAATCTTTTCCTTTCTGGTGTCCCACAGGCTATTTCTTATTGCCTTCTGCTCTTTTTTAAACATTAAAACATATTTTTTTATAGATAGAAGTCTTACTATGTTTCCCAGGCTGGACTCAAACTCCTGGGCTGGAAGAATCTTCCTGCCTCAGCCTCCAAAGTAGCTGGAGCTACCAGTGTGTGCCACCATATCTGGCTTGCTTTCTGCTCTTATTAGCACGTGCGTACTTACTGTTTCTCGCATTTAAACTTAATAGATAAATAATACTATTGGTTCAGAGCATCGTGATTGTTCCTTTTGGGTTATGCCTTTGCTCTGTAACATCTCAGTTGTCAGCTGGACCTCCAAATCTAATCATTTACCACCAGAGAATCAGAGTCAGGGAAGATAGTAAACTGTGTGATAACCCCATCCACATAAGGACCTTTTATTATTTTCTGGCTGAAACTGAGGGCAAAATCAGATTTTCTCTGACACTGTCCTTTTAATGTTTAAATTACATTTCATTGAATAAATTTCACATATCCATCGGTCATTTGTATTTCCTATTTTGTAAATTAAGTATTAATGTGTTACATTCCAGGATTAAAGTAAAAAATGCAAACCTATTACTGTTTAACAGAAAAATAATTAACATAATGTTTTTGCTTCCTGTTTGTTTTAATCAAGCAGTTTCAAAGTTGGAGAGTATTGGAATTTCTTAAATCACTTAAAATAATTTGGACCTGCTATTAATTTTATATCACAAGTGAGTAGTTAATGCAGCATTAGTAAGTTCATCACAGTTTGTTAATTAAACATAAGTTGATTGTAAAGAGAGAGCTATTGAGCATTTGAGAGATATATCTAATGGCCATACAATTGGATTAAAATTACATAAGCAAGAAATGCCCAATTTAACTCTTGGTATATTAACTGTATATGACATGTGCAGATACTTTCTTCACATTTATCAAAATAGCCTACAGCACGATAATTGGAAATTACTTTTGAAAATGAAGGTATTTAATAGACATATTAATTGATCTCACTCTTCCTACAAATATCCCATTAAGTCAAAAACTGTTACATAGAAAACAGTTTATCAATAAAAATAAAAATCTATATTTTTTATTTGCAATGTTAATTGCCTGCCGCTCATATATTTTCATTTATTAAAATTAAATAATGTTTTTCTTTGCTTTGTTGATAATTAAATAACCATAACAGTCAATGAATCTCAGTTATATGTTGATGGTAGCTCACAATCAATTTACAAAAATTATAACAATAATATATCAGGCAATCAGAAACAATACAATCTAAATTTACTATACTAAGATAAGAAAACTATTTGACTAAGTTTTATTTGCATATACATAACATTAGGTAAACTTCTAATAATCAAAAAATGTTCTCTCAAATGCAAATCAAAACCATAATGAAATACCATCTCACACCAGTTAGAATGGTGATCATTAAAAAATCAGGAGACAACAGATGCTGGAGACGATGTGGAGAAATAGGAACGCTTTTACACTGTTGGTGGGAGTGTAAATTAGTTCAACCATTGTGGAAGGCAGTGTGGCAATTCCTCAAGGATCTAGAGTCAGAAATACCATTTGACCCAGCAATCCCATTACTGAATATATGCCCAAAGGATTATAAATCATTCTGTTATAAAGACACATGCACATGTACATGTATGTTTATTGTGGCACTGTTCACAACAGCAAAGACTTGGAACCAACCCAAATGCCCATGAATGATAGACTGGATAAAGAAAATGTGGCACATATGCACCATGGAATGCTATGGAACCATAAAAAAGGATGAGTTCATGTCCTTTGCAGGGACATGGATAAAGTTGGAAACCATCATTCTCAGCAAACTGACACAAGAACAGAAAACCAACACTGCATACTCTCTTCTCTCATGAGTGGGAGTTGAGCAATGAGAACACATGGATACAGGGAGCGGAACATCATACATTGGGCCTGTCGTGGGGTGGGAGGCTAGGGGAGGGACAGCAGGGGGTGGGGGATATGGAAGTAATAGCATTAGCAGCAAACCACCATGGCACGTGTATACCTATGTAGCAAAACTGCACGCTCTGCACATGTACTGTAGAACTTTAAAAAAAATAATCAAAGATTTAAAAAAATATTCTCTCTATGGGAGGATGCAATCAGTTGACGGAATATCACATCAGAACTTTTATAAAAATGCTTGTGACTAAGGACTATTCTTAGGGAAAGTGAATATTTCAAGTCAATTCACAACTTCTATTAGATGCCAATTTGTAAAAACAAAATCATGAAGCTTAAAAGTAAATAATAATAATAAACTATATTGCCATTATGGGTCAGAGCCAAAGATGAAAAAATAGATATATGTTATAAATGTCTTATATAATGATTAAAAGTTTTACAGTTTATGGTTTGTCTTATAACATGTTGTCATATATAGCTATGAATATGAACTTGAATCAAACTGTCCAGAGTTAAAACATGGCTTTAGCCTTTAATAGTTGGGTGATAGAGATAATTTTCTTGAACTCTTGCTGTTTCCCCATTTGTGAAATATATACATAATAGTATCTAACTGACTGGGTTGCCACAAATTTAAATAAAATAAATGGAAATGATCATGTCAAAAGTTAGGCCATAGTGAAATAAAAATAGTATCAATATTAAGATTCTCATAAATGATTCAAATAAGGTTGTTTAGAGAGACGTCTACTCCTGACCAAGATGGAGAAAGAGGTGATAGATTTATCATCCCACCTGAAAAAAACCAAAAGACTACACAAAATATATGAAAACAATGTTTTTCAAGACACTGGTCCTGAGGCAATGGAGCACAGGGATCCCGGAGAGATGGGAAACAAATGAGATGGCCCCGGTGGTTGCCATGGGTTACTGCCTAGCGAGAGCCTCAGGTGGAGCCAGAAGACCCCCTGCAGGAACACAGCTGAGTGTCTGGGGAGATGAAGGCAGCTAGAGTTTACAGGAGAGAGTACTGATGATGTGAGAGCTTCACACACAGAGAGAAACCCAGAGATTGCAGAGTACTTCTTGAGTATTTAGCTGAGTACTAATCAACATGTGTGTGTGTGTGTGTGTGTGTGTGTGTGTGTGTGTGTTTGTGTGTAAAATCCACCCAAGGCTAGCAAAAGAGCCACCTGAAAAAATTAAAAGGAATAGTACTCAGATCTCACACAGGGCCAGCTCCCACAAACTAGAGTGAAAAAATTCATAATTCATAAGGCATTTGGTAGAGTACTCATGAGTTTCTTGCCTTAGTGTTGGAAAATAACTAGCATTAAACTAAACATGGCTGTAGTTTTGCCTAATAAGTTTTAAAAGCAGAACCCGAAAGTATCAAACTGTTTACAGGTGGCTTAACTATAACCCAGAATAAAGCTCAAGAATATTTGTGGGGCTACAAAAATACCCAGTCTGTAGCCACTTATGCCTAGTGTTCCATTATTGGAACACTAAGCATGTGAGAGTTAGTAGGACTCTCACTACTGCAGTAGGATATACTGCAGTATATCCTACTGCAGCGAGCTGAGATTGTGCCACTGCACTCCAGCTTGGAGAACAGGGTAAGACTCTGTCTCAAAGAAACAAACAAACAAACAAATTAGAATTAGTAAGCATAATTGTGCAGCAAAAGCAGAAATGTCTGCTTCTGAAATGTATATACCTCACAAAATGTGTACTTTCACATATATTGAAGTTTCATTTGTTTAGGAATAGCTTCATTTTTAAGCTTACAAAATAGATTAGCTAAACTGATTTATATTTTCACATAAATATTGGAGAGGTTGAAGTTGCCAACATGAATCCATTGTGGAGATTAGACACAATGGAGTTGTATGTTGTACATATTCCTAAGACTTTGTGATTCTAAAATATATCCTGCTTATAGGATGTGTTATAAATATGTTGCTCCTCAAAATATTCATTTCATATTTTATTTTTACTAAAATATTGAAAATAATTGATTTGGCTATTTGGATTAATTAGTTTTGAACTTTTTTTTTGGTGTGTATAAAAGGCTATTTAAGTAATTGAGTGCTTTTTCCCTAATATTTTGAGTGCTAGAATTTTAATCTTCTGTAATTAAAAATAAATCTTCAAACTCAACATAACAGTTATTTTCTCATACACTTCATTGAAAGTGATAAAAATGGATAACATTTAGCCATAAACTGTGCTTATTTCCTATGAAATGTCAAGCTTCCATTTCATTACATTTGGAGAGTTTTTTGAGGAAATAATATGATGATACTGAAAGAAAGGAAATAAAATTCTTAGAAAGCTCTCAAATGAGTATTAATAGATGAAATTTGAATAAGAATGATCAAATGCTGGAATAGATGCTTTTTTTTTTTTTTTGATTGCCCACATTGTCTGAAAACTGTTCAGCAGAACAAAGGGTTTTATGGATGAAAGACTGGTATGAAGAAACATGAATGTCAACTCAGGCTCTGAAAGACAATCTGCTAATGAAATATTCTAAAAGTCATTTTCAAGGTGGTCGAAAGTTCTCACTGATGTGCACCAATGCTTTTGATAAAAAAATTATATATATCAAATAATTATGAAAGTGTTGGCTCTGGGGACAGAGAAAATAAGATTAGCTCACATGCACCCAAATATTATGGGATCATTTGTGTGTCATACTTCCTTTCTATGATTAAAAAGGATCAGACGCCAGATAACATAACTTTGGTAGTAAATTTCTTACTTCTTACTTGTGAAAAATGCCTTTTTCTTCTATCTAGGTTATGCTAACTAACTTTGATCTATGATTTACTACCTTAATGGTTAGCTCTTTATGTGCAGAGAGTAGAAAGGAGATGATTATCATTCAAAATTGAACTTTTTCAAAATATCCTTGAGTGAACTTTCCTGATAAATGCAAGAAGTAATGGCTTTCCCCCCGAAGGGCCACTAATCCACTTTATTAATATACATACCTGCCAATGACACATGCCTATCCTCTATTCTACAGTATGCATTCTTTCTTAAGGTATGTATATGTATGTGTCATATAGATCACACACATACATATATATGACACATATCATTATGTGGGTTTATAATTTGATGGAATTTTATGTTCAGATGTCTCTGGAATCTGGCTACATCAGTTTTCTGTGACTTGGATTTTTAATCATATAAGGATGATGGGGATGCTCTTTCAGCAGTGTCTATGATGGTACGCCATGCAGAGAAGCCTTTAATGAAGGGTAGCAATGGTTCTATGACATGACCAAATTAGTGAAAGCATGATTTATAAGGTACTTAAGCTTCAGAGACTACAAAGTCAAAAATATAGGACCACCTTTCGGAGTGTAGCAGTTAATGGCATGAGCTTCAGAGTCAACAGAAAACAATTTGAATCCTGACTGATGCTGTGTGATTTTGCACAAGTGAGTTTGCCCTCTATGCCTGTTTCCACAACTACAGAAGTGTAATAATGGTTGTGTCTAAGGACTCTTGAGAGGATTAAATGAGATAGTATCCATTCAACACTTGATATAGCACCTACAAGTGCTCAAAAAAAGAAAAGTTTTTTTAAACATTCCATATCACACAGACAGTGGGACGTTAACCTTCTTTCCTTGTCCCAGTCCCAGATGACTGACTAAATTGCCGTGGTCTGATGACAGTGTCAAGCTTTGTATGTCTGGGTCTGGCTTGAGCTTGTTTTACAAAAGGCAACTAACCTCTGGTAGGTAGCTTCTATCTCCATTCTGTTTTATACTTTTTAATAACCTGTATCATTGATACAAACATAAAGAAGAATTTTGCATGAGTTTTAGTACCCTTTGGGACTGACCCGATTCGAGTCTCTCAAACTGTGTCTGCCTGAGTATGTAACATGCTATTGCCAGTTTGTTATGTACTTCCCCCACGCACTATCTTTCCAATTTGAAACTTGTTATTAGCCTAGATTCAAACACAATCATGTATTTTCTGCAAAACTTCAACTTTCTTCTTAAAGCAAAGGGTAATCTCTCTGTGCAAGTTTATATAGTGTTTTTACATATGTATATGATGACAATTTATATCACATTATAATTTACAAGTATCCTTATGTGTCTCATACTACTAGGGAGATCTAAATGTCAGGATTAAATGAGATAGTACCCATTTAACACTTGATACAGCACCTACAAGTGCTCAAAAGAAAAAAAAAAAGGTTTTTTAAACATTCCATATCACACAGACAGTGGGACATTAGCCAGAACTTACTCATTTAAAAAAAATAATCAGGATCAAAATCGTGATGCCTTGTAAAGAAGGAAGTAGTTTCACACGTTATCTTATTTTATGCTTTGCATAAAAGATTAAAAGCATGTTATCACAAATTCCATGTTGCTCATTTCAGTACCTCAAATATGTGCTCAAAAGTGTGGTAACTTTAGGTCAGGGATTAAGAAATTCTGCAGGGAATGGTTCTTTCTACGGGATGTTGTTCAAGTTACATGCTGTAGGTCATATTTGGAAACTAATCTGCTGTGAGGTATCTATAATCAAGGTCTCTTCCTGCATGTTCTCATTTCTTTTTCTTTTTTCTTTTTTGAGACGGAGTCTCGCTCTGTCACCTGGCTGGAATGCAGTGGTGCGATATTGGCTCACTGCAATCTCTGACTCCCGGGTTCAGGTGATTCTCCTGCTTCAGCCTCCCGAGTAGCTGGGATTACAGGCACATGCCACAATGCCCAGCTAACTTTTTGTATTTTTTTTTTTAGTAGAGATGTTGGCCAGGATAGTCTCGATCTCCTGACCTCGTGATCTGCCCACCTCAGCCTCCCAAAGTGCTGGGATTACAGGTGTGAGCCACTGCACCTGGCTACTCTCATTTCTGTAGCTATACTTTTATTGTGCTTACTGAGCACCCATTATGTGGCAGGCACTGTATAAGCATTGAAGCAAATGGGAGAGATAAGAGATAAGATAAGAGATTCCAGTGGGAAGCCTGACAACAAACCGCATGTTCTCACTCATAAGTGGGTGTTGAACATTGAGAACACATGGACACAGGGAGGGGAGCACTACACATTGGGGTCAGTTGGGGGGAAATAGGGGAGGGATGGTGGGGGGTGGGGAGTTGGGGAGAGATAGCAAGGGGAGAGATGCCAGATGTAGGTGATGGGGAGGAAGGCAGCAAATCACACTGCCACGTGTGTACCTATGCAACAATCCTGCATGTTCTTCACATGTACCCCAAAACCTAAAATGCAATAAAATTAAATAAATGGAAAAAAAAAAAAAAAAAAAGTACACACACAAAAAAATAAAAAAAGTGATCATGGCAAGTTGTAAGAATTACGACCGAAGTGTAGTGGGTGCTGTGAATTAGAAATAACTGTGTTGGAGGAGAAATGATGCTTGATGTAGGGTAGTCAGGAAATGCATCTTTACTAAGCAATGTTTTATGGTAGGGCCTTAAGAGCCAGGAAACAGGCATGTGGAAGAACCAGGGGCAGATTGTTCAGAGCATGAACATAGGAAGTAGTCAAACACCAAGATTCTGAGCTTGGAAAGAGCTTGGTTTATCTGAGATTTAATACATGAGTGAATGGGGGTGAGGAAAGTCAGAAGAATTGGAAAAGGTAGGCAGGGGCTATACCAGGCAGGGCCTTAGAAGCCGTACTTTTCCTCAGGTAGGCCAGTTTATTTTTCATGTGATAGAATAAATTAAAATTTTCATCTTTTATTCATTATCCTCAATGCAAAACAAACGAACAAAACCAACAAAGCTACATCTCTTGAAAACTAAAGGGAGAAATATCACATTCTTGGAACTATGCTCTAATATGTCTCTCTCCTCTGCACACGGACTCTGTGAATGCAGCATTGCTAGCTCCTAATTAAATGCTTGCCCTATAGTAGGCGTTCAATAAATATGTACACAGATGATTTGTAATTGCCAGAAGATATTTTATGTTTCTTGTTTTACAAGGCATTCTTAACACTGTGGGATCAGCACATAGGATTAAAATGACGTTTAAGATGAGATTTTGATACTAAGCAGCCATAAAAAACGATGAGTTCGTGTCCTTTGTAGGGACATGGATGAACCTGGAAACCATCATTCTCAGCAAACTGACACAAGAACAGAAAATCAAACACCGCATGTTCCCACTCATATGTGGGTGTTGAACAATGAGAACACATGGACACAAGGAGGGGAGCATCACACATTGGGGTCTGTCGGGGAAATAGGGGAGGGACAGCAGCGAGTGGGGAGTTGGGGAGAGATAGCATGGGGAGAAATGCCAGATATAGGTGATGCGGAGGAAGGCAGCAAATTACACTGCCATGTGTGTACCTATGCAACAATCTTGCACATTCTTCACATGTACCCCCAAACCTAAAATGCAATGAAAAAAGATGAGATTTTTAAGACAATATGCAGTCTTTGAGCGACCACTGAGCAACTATAAATCATAAAGAGAAACTCTTGGGGCTCAAGATTGTTGCTAAATTTTGAAAATTTACAGGCCATCTAAAATTAACATCTTATTATTCTTTGGCTATGAGTTAGTCCTTATCTCAATTATAATATTGGTTAAGATATTTTTCATTTATTCATCCATCTAAGGTACACAGGAAGCATCTATTGCATTCCAGGCATCTATGGTAAATGCTGGGCAAACAATACTCCTTACTTTTTAAGGAGTAAATTTAATATAAAAAAGTAAATGTGATAAAACATCTGTCACACAATTATAGAATCTCTGGAATGTGAAGTGTTGTCATGTATAGTGGTACAGGCAGGATCTCATCCTCTCTGAGCTCAGAGTCTGGAAAGGAACCTATGCAAAGTAACATGCAAATCACGGCATGCTGACATTTATCAGCAACCAGTGTTGGATAATGTCAAATGATAGGCCTGATTGTACATGCAAACAACAGAAAAGTATTAATATATATACAGAGCAGATTCTTGAAAGCGCCCTTGTTTGCAGTGAGTCTCAATATTTCACTAAAGTAATGAGGTGAAACACTGAAGCTTTTAAAAAAATCAACAAATTTTATTCAAAAATTATAAGAAAAAAATTGTGCATATCTCAGACCTCACAAATATATTCCTGGGAAAGCTTTCCAAAGGTATAAGGATACAAGTAAAGATTTTACCGCACAGGTTTTTTAAAAAAATTTTTTTCTCTTTTTTATTAATTCACGTGCCAAGCATGCTCCCTCTTCTGTCTTTTATGTTACTGAATCTGGAAAGCTTGTCACTCAGCTTTCCATATGGCCCATGCCATAACCTCATTCAGATCCTTGTTCAAAGGTCACCTTATCATAGAGATATCTATTACTTCCTGTCACTCTGTCTTCTTTCTCGGCTTTAGTACGACTATTATAGTTTCGTTATAGGACTTAACCACTGATTGCCATATTTAATGGTGTGCAATGCTTTGCTCACCTATCTCTATCACTCAGTCTCCACAGCATAAGCTCCATGAGAAAAGAGAAAACTATTCCCAGTTTGGGAAAATGTAGATATTGCACAGTGAGAAAATATTTCATAAATATTTGTTGAATGAATAAATTACAAAAACAAAATAAAATAAATGCCCAATCAGTAGGTTATTGGCCAAATATATAATAAAATTCAATACTGCCTTTAAAATGGCATTTTTAGGAATAAGTGTATATAGTTTTTAAACATGGCAACATGTTCATAGTAAAAAAAAACCCTAATGTTTAAAAAACAGGCTTTTTACTGTTCAGTATTATTGTTTCTCTGTTGCTCTCTTCGCATGCGTACATGTTTCTGTGTGTGTGTGTGAAAAAGAAATAAAAATGTTAATGGTAAGTATTTTTCATGTAAAAAAATAAAATGATAAAGACATTTTTTAATCCCCAGATAGAGTAAGCAGTTCTGTTGAGGTTTAAGAATTTCGTGGGTTTTGCTAGTTTGTTTCTCCAGATGACTCATATTGACTACATTTCAAAGTACTGTCACATCTAATATATTTATATAGGCAGCCAGTTATTTAATCCTTAATTCGATGATTTGATAGAGATTGTATATGCAAAAATACTTGCAAAATAATTTTTTATACAATATTTTATCATCCTAAACACATACTTTTAAAATTTACCCCTAATATATGTTTTCAAATATATATTTTCAAATATATATATATATATATATATATATATATATATATATATATTTTAGACAGAGTCCCACTCTGTTGACCAGGCTGGAGTGCAGTGGTGCAATCTTGGCTCACTGCAACCTCTGCCTCCCAGGTTCAAGCGATTCTTTTGCCTCATCTTCCCAAGTAGCTGAAATTACAGGCATACCACCATGCCTGGTTAATTTTTTTGTATTTTTAGTAGAGATGGGGTTTTGCCATGTTGGCCAGGCTGGTCTCAAACTCCTGACCTGACCTCAGGTGATCTGCCTGCCTGGGCCTCCCAAAGTGCTGGGATTACAAGTGTGAGCCACTGTGCCCGGCCTCAAATAAATAAAAATTTAATGTAAGTAGCAAACTTTGCCTTCTGATTTCAATGTGGCTTTTGAGTTTTGGTTGCTTACTTTTGTCTTCACTCTACTATATTTGGCATTAGTCTCTTTACTTATGAAAAACAACCTATTTATCCCCTCAGTTCCTGGATAAGCCTGAAATCTTCAAATATATTTACAAGAAAGTTCTGGTCCTACTGCTTTGAAAATCTAAATGGATAATTTTTATGAATATGAGATCTCATCTAAATGATATTCCTTAGGCAGTCTTTCAGTATTTCTCCCAAAAAGGATCAGCTTGTGAATTCTCAAGAAATATTAAAAATGCATTTTAAACTTCTTGAAACTTTTTAAATCTTAAATTAAATGCTTAACTCTCTTTAAATGTGTGACACCATCCATCACAATTTTATATTTAGACACATAATAATGTATAATCTCCGCTTTCTGTCCACTTGTAAAAATGGGAATAGACTTGGAGAAATAAGCAATTTCCCCACAGAAAATTGGAAATTCTGCCAACCAATTCCAGGTGACCTGCCATCAATCAGTGTTAAATTCTCTGGGGCTATTGTTGAAGGGTATTGCTATTAGCGAAGGGCTTCACCTGGTGACTAATGGTATATAACAAATACATTGAAGAACTATGAAAACCCACCGAATCTGTAATTGTCTGGTAACTTTCAGCAGAGACCTTACCTGGTAATTGAGAAATAGAGTGAGATTTTATAACCTTCTTGCAGTTTTCTTATTAAAATCTGTTTTTAGAGAAATAGGTGAAATGATTATGCCATGCAATTAAATTAAATTAGCTGACAAAATATTTCTTTATGACTAAACTGTTTAAAGTAGGCATTTGGAAATACGTGGTATCATTTAGAATATGTGCAAATGTGACAATTTTTCTGATTATAAAGTTAAATAGGAAGTCTAAGTTTATAATAAAATCTCTGTTTGATATTATTAAGTAATTATGATTAATGTCTGAAATGTAATGTTCCATGGTTATAATTCCCTTGTTTGCTTGAGTGAGTACATTAGGAATTCATTAAAAATGCAAGCTCTTCAGATACCTGAAAACCACAAATGTAATGAGGACTTTGGTGGAGGTTAGAAAGCATTTTTCAATAAGAAACCATGACTGGGGTGAACCAACAGCTGGCAGATAAACTGTGATGGATTTCTAGTACTGAAATGAAAGTGTAGACAAATGGGTTTGTTCGTTGTTGTCAAAAATCAGATCCATTCTGATGTAAAGACCTAATTTTAGGGCAAAGCTGCCATTCCTCCAACTTTTACCTATAAAAATTGAGGCAGGTAAGACTTAAAGCTTGCAAAAGTGGCTCATGCTGGTGGGAAAGCCATGGATATACAAAGGCAGCTAAGAATCTGATGTTCTCAAAAAGCAGTTTGTCTTAAAGCAGTGAAAACAGTAAAATCAATCAATTGATTGCCTGATCAATCAATCGAGCAGTCCTGGAACACCTGCCTCACCAGGTGGCTGTGCAGATTAGAGGAAATGAAGTACATAAAAGACCCAGTCTTGTATTTGTTCTATCTGGAAAGTGTCATTTAAAGTGAAGCTCTAGAGTTAGTTGTGTGGTGGTCAATCAATTGGCCTTTGTCCACTTAAGATGAAGTGATACAGTGAAGAGCAGGGTCTCTCCACCCTTATATCTCTTGGGAATATTGTCTTCAACCAAAGGAAGGTTGAAATTGCAAAAGGATTATTGAATACAGAGAAGCAAAGCATGGACTAATGAGAAGAGAGCCTTGAAGGATTTCTTCATGAGCAAGCGTGAGGCTGTACCATGGGAGCCCATCACAAATACAGTGTTGGGGTCATATGGTGATGGTTATGAATGAAAATCAAATATCTGATTCAAGTTGGAGAGGGAATCTGTAAGGACTCAAAAAAAAAAATCTCAAGACATAATATTTTGCCTACTATTATTACCAGCAATGTGTAAAAATAGCTCGTGCATGGGATTTATGTTTTGAAAGCTGTGCATGAGCCCTGAAAACACGGGACTGGATAAAATAATCTATAGGATTTAGGAAAGTGACACTTAACCACTGTTATTCTGTAGGCTGAATATAATTCTGCTTTGTTAGCTGCAAGATATAGTTAGTAGAATCAAGGAGGTCCTAAAACAGGCAGCTAAAATAATCAGTGGAATGATGCATTATTAGGTACACACTGTAAAAATTAGAATTTATTCTAGAGAAATAAGAGTTATCTTAGTCAGCTTGGGCTGCCATAATAAAATACCACAGACTGGGTGGTTTAAACAACAGACATTTAATTCTCACAGTTCTGGAGGCTAGAAAGTCTGAGATCAGGGTGCCAGCATGATCGGGTTATACTGAGGGCTCCCTTCCTGGTTTGCAGGTGGTTTTTCTCTTGCTGTATCCTCACATGGTGGAGAGGAAGAAGTTCTGTGTCTTCTCCTCTTTTTATGAGGCCGCTAATCCCATCATGGGGGCTCCACCCTTGTGACTCCATCTAAACCTAATCACCTCCTAAAAGCCGCTAATACCATCATATTGGGGATAAGAGCGCCAACATATAAATTTTTGGGGGACATAAACATTTCATTTACAAGGGTTATAAAGGCACATCCTTAAAGCCTATGAATCATATGGTGGGTGTACAGAAGAGAATTTCCCGAAGAGTAGGACAAAGATGGCCCTTCCTACTACCGTTTCATAGCTCTCTCGAGCTATGAGGCAATAAAAGGGAGTATTGGTACAAGAAGTGATGAAGATAGAACCTGTTATCACAGACAGTGTGCTATAGTGGAGAGATGATAGAACAAGAAATTAGATTTGCTTTACTGTCTTACCTTGTTGTTTGCCTTTAAACACATCTATTCAACTCTATAAAGTTCAGTTTTCTTATTTGAAAATTGGGAATCATAAAAGTTTTGCGCAACTCAGAGGAAGATTATCAGAACAAAATTGCATAGTGTATGCGAAAATGGTACCAAATGATAGGCAAATGGAAGGGGTTATTGCTGTCTAAATTACTATTAATATTATTAATAATAATCATAACATAACTAATCGTTCTCCATTGCTGCTGTAACAAATTAATATAAACTTATTAGCTTAAAACAACACAAATTTATTATCTTGCAGATCTGGAGCTTTGAAGTCCAAAATGAGTATAATGGGACTAAAATTAAGGTGTTGGCAGGGCCACGCTTCATCTAGAGGCCTTAGCCTTTCAGAGTGCTGTGATTACAGGCATGAACCACCATGCCTGGTGTCTCCTAGACATTTCTGATTAGTTCTGATTTTCTTCATTGCTTAGATTAACTGCCCAAATTATATTATGAGATAATGAAGTAGTCAGATAATGATACCCCCAAAGATGTCTATATTCTAATCTCTGGCACTTGTGAATATAAAAAGACTTTGTAGATGTGATTAAGTTATGAACCTTGAGGTAAGAGGATTAGCCTGGATTATCTAGGTGGGCTCCATATAATCACAGGGTCCTAGAAGGTAATGTGACGAAGCAGAAGTTGGTGTGATACGGGGCCATGAGTCAAGGAATATGGGCAGCCTCTTCTAGGATTCTGATACTCTTCTCTCCCTTTTGTAAGGACCCCTTACAAAAGAGGTCCTAGAAGAGCCCATTGCTGGATCCTCCACAAATTTTCGGATTGCTTGGTCTTCACATGGGCAGCACATGAAACTCTCCAGCATCTGGACCCTATTTTGAGTCCAGAAGACCATGCCTCCATGGGAACTCTGATCTCTTAGTTGTAAACCTGCTCCTCCCATGCCCCCTCTGAGTCCTACAGTCAGGACTAGCCTTCTGAATACAACCCATGACCCAATGTTTCTTTGATTACTGCTCAACCACAAACTAGGTCTCTAGCCAGGTCTGCCTAAAACACACTTTCTCCTTTAGTTATCTGACATATTTTTAATTACTCTTTCAATTTGGTCCCTGTGTGACTTCTTCCAGGGAGCTTTCACAAGGCCCAGTGTGATGTACAACATAATGACCTCCATCCTTACTTCTAAAATGCTTCTCTTGGCATTCTGTGCTTGTTTGTATCCTAATCAATTTAATGGAAGTGTTTATATACTATCTCTTAAATTTGCTCAGCTGTTAGTATTTTATCCCTCTCCACATTATACACAGTGCCTAAGGTTCTAGCACATAATACGCATGCTTAATGAATGTGTAAATGAATGAATGAATGAATGAATGAATGGATGGATGCATGAGAGCTGTTCCAGCCTGAGTTTGTGCTGTTGAAACATAACTGCACAACTTTTTAGAGCCATGCTTCTTACCATAAGATGTGATTTTTCTGACAAAAGAGAAACTCATTGCTGCTTAAATTTAACTCATAATCTTAATTGGGAGAAGTCACAGGTAAACATGTTGGCCATTACAAACTTATCTTAAAAATAAATACTATTTCTATGTCTTCTGGTTTTGTGAGCAATAGTCAAGTGAGATGCTTATTTTGAAAAGAAAAGTGATAACATATTAACAATATCATTAACTATCTTGCATTAGACTCATGTGCATCAAGTACTGTGAGAAGTACACTGGGGCAGAATTTCATTCTTAGAGCCATCTGTTTCTATTTACACAACAAGAGCTAGAATTAGAGAAGTGAAGGAACTTGGCTTTTTTTTTTTTTTTTTAATATTGTAAAGCCAGCACATGCCTTAGTTGAGAATCTAAACTTGGCTACTTCTACTCCAGAAGCTATGCTTTTAACTGCTATATTAAGTTATGCAGGATTGAATAATCTGAAAAACCTAAAACGCTTTGGTCATACTTTTTATTTATGATATTTACTTAAGTTACAATCTCTGTAGCAACAATAGGGGGAAAGAAGACTACAGTACCACACAGCCAACAGGGACAGGATCTTCTCCAAGTGAAGCAAGATTTATGTCACGAAATTGTGAACAAAGCAAAGCCATATTAATTTAAGGAAATGATTACTTCCTGGGGTAGGGGGCTGGGAGAGGGAACTGTATTACACTTCCCATAGTCTAGCTTTTGCCTAATTTCAATGCCATCTCATGCCACTCCCTAGACTCATCACATCAGAACTGTGTTCATATCTTTCTTGATCCTTGAATTAATCAGATATTTCTGTCTCTGGGCTTTTGCACCTACTGCCCCCACCTTCTAGAACTCTCTTTTCATGGATCTTTAAATGTCTGGATTATTGTTATATTTTGTGCTTGGATCATAATAGACACTCAATAAATATTTTTTGAATAAAGGAAAAAATCAGAAGCAGATGAGTTGCTGGCTTATTTAACATCATTTTTATACTGATTTGCTTCCGGGGCTCTTTCCTACCACACTTTGAGATATTGTTGCTGTTAAGCCTGTGCCTTTAAAAGCAATTCCATCCACAGAAGAGGGAGAGGGGAAGTGAACCAATATTAATTATTTGAGCGGCTTTGATGTATCAGGTTTTTACATGTAATTGTCCCTTAAATCCACAAAATATCCCTTTGTAGCAGTTTACAGATGTGAAATTTGCGGCTCAGAGAAGTAAATGGCGCAGTAACAACTGTTAAAATGTAGAACCAGTATTATAACCCAGGTCTATCTGACTCCAGAAACCATCTTCTTTCCATTGTCCCAGTGATCTGTATTAACGAAAGACTCAGAAAATTTACCTGTGAAAGAAAACAGGTAAAGCAATGGAGACTAACATTAGGAACTGTTAAGAAAGATATTTGCATAGGTTGGATTTTGCTGAATTTCTCTGTTTAATTCATCCTCTTCCCTCTCCTGGGTTAACTGGATTAGCTGTACGGCCATCCCGGACAAAATTTATCTTGGTGGAGTGTTAAGGGAGCAAGAGATTGTCTCAGCCAAAGAAAAAACTCAACTTTTTTCTGCTGGTAAAGTTAGAGAAACAGCGATTAGGACATGGAAGTAGGAACATGGTCAAGCAGATACATTACAACCTGTCTCAGCCACCAAGGATCAATGGAGGAAAAAGAAAACAGGAAACTGAGAGTAGGGAACACAGAATGCAAAGCTGTTCTATTAGCAAATGCCATCTGGGCTGGTACATGCAGAGAAATGCCTCTCTACTATGTTAAGCATGTTATCTTTGAATCCTGTAAGTGGTGGAAATGTGGGACAAGCAAAAAGCATGCGTTTTGCAGTCAGACAAACATGCAGTGGATTCCTAGTTAATTAGTTAATTAGTTTCCCAATTATTTGTCAATCAACTAATTAGTTGATGGACGTTGATGTCTTCAAACTAAGCTCTCTTAGTTTCAAGTTATTCAGCAAGAAATGAAGAGTAACTCTAAAGTGATGTGAATGAACATCAGTAATACTGCAAAACACGCTACACGGAAAAGGTGCTTCATGAAATGAGCTATTGTTATAGTTAATACTGTTAATAATCACAATAATAATCTATTATAAGGATAAAGATATTAGAAATATGATACATTATTTTGTAGATAATTATTAAATAGAATTAATTATAATTTGTTGTTGATGAAGTGGTAAAGTACATAAAGAAAAAAACGCTCTACTTAAATTTATACCACTTAAGTACTTTATCTTAAAATGAGATATTATTTCTTTAATAGATACTTATATGCAGTTATGGATTGTGCCGTCTTCCTTCATTTGTTTGAATAATTACCTCATGACTGAAGCTTATAGAAATCTGATTAAAAATCACCAATAGTACTGTTTCTTTCCTGCTCTTCATGTTATTTAATAAGGTGTAAAAAACAATTATATCTCTTAATAAAAAGCTATTTAAGCAACTGAGTAGTCAGTAGTATCATTACCTTTTTTTTCTTGCCTGGATTTTCAAGATAATCGATGACCATTTCGTAACACTGAATAACTGAGCTCTCTTTGGGAAGCTGAAAAGGAAAAATAGGAAAAAAAAAAAAAAGGAAAAGTTACTTTTAAGAAGTCATGAATACAGGTTCTGCATACTAATCTTTATCTCTGCCGCAGGGTTCTGCCACCCTCCCGTATTCTGGTTCCCACCCTCAGGGCTCTCAGGGGAGCAGAAGTTTGGAATCAAACAAGCATCTATGCTAATAATACTTAAAAGACATTTAAGGAAATCATTTATCAGAATCAGGATGTTTCTAAAGTGGTGTTTGTCAGCTGAGACATTTAGATTTGTTCTAGAGACAAAGAAGAATGAGGTTAAATTAATCAAGTAATAACCAAACTTTTGCTTTGGTAAGGAAATTAAACACTCAAACTGCAAATCAGATGAAGAGTCCATGCAGACCTGGATCTATATGGCACTGGAAAAGTATTTCAGAGAGGAATAACAATGTGTAGCTTCACAGAATATTGAATCCTACTGGAGACTTTCCTCTTTTTTGGTAAGAGCAAGGCAGTGAGTTTTTCTCATGACAAATTTGGCTCAATTTAAAAGACATGCTTATTCTGAGATTATGTCATATCATATCTCTATCTATATAATCTATTATCCATCTATCATCCATCTGTCTATCTCAAAATGTGGAGGCAAGTCTAGATCATTCTCATTTCACTTTGCAACTTAACTGGTCTTTGAAATTCTCATTCTGGATAGCAGTGATGTATAGTGAAGACTTCAAGGATTACCTTGCAGCTCTGACTGTTAATTAGATAACCTTCTTAGTCTCTTTTGACAGATACAAATACAATTCTAAATGCCCCCCTTCACAAATGACTTGAATGGATCATCTCCTGGTCAAGGGGACTCTGAGAGAAACCATGGAAGCTGAGTTCTCAGCCATAATGGAGTTAGAGGTCGGAGTTGCCTGGTTATACCCTCTCCCTCATTACACCACCACTAGGCTTTCTTCTCTAAAGACTAAACAGAAACCAGCCCTTTCAAAGCACTCCACTGCTGATTTCAACCGACTGCCTGATTGCTGCCTTTCCCTTTTGCGGCTTCGGTGTAACCACCGACCAGCTTTCCTTCCCGATAAGACACTGAGTGGTTATTGCCAGTCTGCAAAGGATGCATATTGAGAGTTTTGGTGTCCTCTGCTTCACCTTTTGACATGTGCATGTGTGTGTTTCGCCTTCACAAATATTCATGCTCCTCCTACAGCTTATGAGATATGTATATTTGGCCACCTCGTTCAGCATAAATTCTTGTCTTATTCTTCCTAACCTAAAAGTGTCTGTTTTCAGCATCTGTCTGGAGGCTACACTTCCCAACCTGTTGGAATGGCTACCCTGCAGGCTGCAACTCTTCATGAGAAATAAAGCTCTCCTTTCCAAATTCATGAAGCTCGTCATTCTTCAGTCAACACTTTCTATAACAGAAACTCAGTTTCCATTCAGAGATTTATTTCAGTGATGAAGATGATCTGGTCCAGTGCTAAACAAAGTGTGGTCTGAGGATCTGAAGCATCAAAATCACTTGAAGGTTTGTTAAAAATGCAAAATTTCAAGATCTATCGCAGACCTGAGTTAGAAATAGGTATCTTAACAAGCTACCTGGGTGATTTGATGCATTCTAAAGATTGCGAATTACTAATATCTCCCACAGATATGATGCTCTTGATTTGTAGCCATAGGATTATTAAATTGCAAATTTTACTCTTGTTAGAGAGATTGGCTGTCCTGCTGAGATAGCTGTACTCTTTCACTTCCTAACCAAAATAGGTGAGGAATAAATGATATTTTGTGAGTCAGGATCCTGTACACATTGGTGCCTTCTGGTTTGGAGGCTCTAAGAGATGAAACATTTTCACTTGGTTGAGAAGGCCTTTATGGTTTTGCCCCAAAGACTCAGTAGTTCTTCTTGATGAGAAGAAAGAACTTCAGGTGGGCCAAGTGTGCTGGCTTATGCGTATAATCCTAGTACTTTGGGAGACCAAGGTGGGATGATTGCTTGAGTCCAGGAGTTCAAGACCAACCTAGGCAACATAGAGAGATCCTTTCTCTACAAAACAAAATAATAATAATAATAATGAAAATTATCTGGGTGTGGTGGCATGTCGCTGTGGTTCCAAATAGTCAGGAGGCTGAGGTGGGAGAATTGCTTGAGCCTGGGAGGTGGAGGCTGCAGTGAGCCATAATTGCACCACTGCACTCCAGCTTGGGTGGCATAGCAAGACCCTATCTCAAAAATAAAATAAAATAAATAATAAAAATAAAAAATAAAAGATTTGTGAAGGAAAGGAAATAATATGGGTAAACTAGGTAATAATGCAGGTTGTGGAATTATTTTCCATATTTCTATTACACAAGGTCAATATCAGCTTCCCTTATTCACCTTCTTGGGACTTTATAAATGGTGATAATTATATGTTTTGTAATATTAAATGAAATAATTCATGTAGAAAACTTATCCCTAGTTTTGGCACATAGTAAGCACTAAATACATGTTGTTTGTTCTTTGAGATTAATGGAAGCTTTCCTGTGAAGGGGATGGAGGCCAGAAGAGGAAAAATGTTGTGTGATTTTTACCCTTTTGAATAAAAGAACAAAAAATGCATAGGGACATACATTTACCCTATGACCCAGCAATTCCACCTTCTAGTTATTTACCAAAGAGAAACACAGCATATGTTCCCAAAGGGCAAGGCTGTTCATAAGATCTTTAACAGACATTTTTCAAAAGAAGACATTTATGCAGCCAAGAAACATATGAAAAAAAGCTCACCATCATTGGTCATTAGAGATATGCAAATCAAAACCACATTGAGATACCGCCTCACACCAGTTAGAATGGTGATCATTAAAAAATTAGGAGACAGTAGATGCTGGAGAAGATGTGGAGAGATAACAACAATTTTACACGGTTGGTGGGAGTGTAAATTAGTTCAACCATTGTGGAAGACAGTGTGGCGATTCCTCAAGGATCTAGAAATAGAAATAGAAATACCATTTGAACCAGCAATCCCATTACTGGGCATATACCCAAAGGATTATAAATCATTCTATTATAAAGACACATGCACACATATGTTTATTGTGGCACTGTTCACAATAGCAAAGACTTGGAACCAACCCAAATGCCCATCAATGATAGAATGGATAGAGAAAATGTGGCACATATATACATGGAATGCTGTGGAGCCATAAAAATGGATGAGTTCATGTCCTTTACAAGGACATTGATGAAGCTGGAAACCATTATTCTCAGCAAACTGACAGAAGAACAGAAAACCAAACACTGCATGTTCTCACTCATAAGTGGGTGTTGAACAATGAGAACACACAGACACAGGGAGGGGAACATCCCACACTGGTGCCTGGGGTGGGGGGTTATGGGAGGAATAGCAGGGGGTTGGGGGATTGGGGAGGGATAGCATCAGGAGAAATACCTAATATAGATGATGGGGTGATGGATGCAGCAAACCACCACCATGACATGTGTATACCTATGTAACAAACCTGAATGAACTGTACAGGTACCCCAGAACTTAAAGTATAATTTAAAAAACAAAAAAAAAACCTCTAAAACAAACAACCCAAATGTCCATTAACAGGTGAATGGACATACAAATTGTGATTTTTCATACAATAGAATACTAGTCAGCCACAGAAAGGAATGAACTCCTGATATCCACAACAGGGATAACTCTTAAAACATTATGTTGAACAAAAAAAGCTAGACATGAAAGTGTGCATATTGTATATTCCATGTATATAAAGTTCCAGAACAGGCAAAGCTAAGCTAATGTGATGAAAATCAGAGCAGTGGTTGCCTTGGGGGGAGGGGGGACTATAGAGGGACGACTGGGAACTTTCTGGAGTGGAGGGAAATATTCCATATATTGGTTGGGGTGGTAGTTACAAAGGTATGTATGTTGTCTAGATGCATCGAGAGGTGCACTTAGAATATGAGCACTGAATTCAATGTAAATTTAAACTCAATAGAAAACAACCCCCAGGAAAATGCACCGGGCCTCCTAATTCCCATCTCAGAAATTAATGTGAGATCACAGTCTACAAGAATTTTGTAAGATTTCACAATTTTTAGGAATTTCCCATTGTGTCCTCCCATGTGTAATTCTCCATGATGAATATCAATTCAAACCGCAAATGAGAAATAGATCAACAATTCATCACTGGGAGCAAAAAGAAGCTGGAGAAGCTGGGCCATCTCCAAACTATCTTTAGGAGGAAATTTGAGTCTTAGGCATCATTTACTATCTTCCAGCTCCCAAGGGGAAATTTTGTTATGTTTTATTTTCAAATTCCTTTAGAAATATTTGATTAAAATTAAGAGAGGGTTGCTTTGGATCTATTCCTGTTACGATCCAGTAACTATTGCCATTACCCTTACTTTACTGAGCACCTTCATCCAACAAACAGTCAGCAAGCACTAACTGAATGCCTACTACTTGCTCAGTAGAGTCTTAAAAGGGGTAAAAAAATTGGTGTTAATATGACATTTTATAGCTGGGCAGTCCATGTGGTTAAATAATCTTTCATAACTGAAAATTGCAACACAGAGAAGGCAATTGACTTAATCAAGGTCACTTTTCATGCCTGGGCCTAAATCTCCTGAATGCCAATCAAAGAATCTTCTCATGGAATTACACTGGTGTAGTCCTTGCTTTTAGAGGATTTATAATCTATTTGCAACATGCCTGTGTGCATAAGCCAGAAATTAATTAGAACACAAACAAGAAGACAGGAGAATAGGGAAAAGAGATTGAATGTTTGAACATCTACTATGTGCCAGACAATTTTCTCTGTTTTAATTCTCTTTACTACCTAAGAAATGAATGCTGCTATTCCCACAATATAGTTGGTAAATTTGAGTCTCACAGGGTTTCTATGGCTTACTCAAGTTTCCATCAATGGAAAGTGACAGAACCCAGGAATATCAGGCTTAAATTCTTTACATGATATGAAGCTGAATCATTATAAAGCAATCATTTAATGAAGTGATGCCAGCGAGAAAACACTCAATGGCCCAAAAAAGTCAGTTACATTTCCTTGTTTTCAGTAAGGGAAACAGGGTTTCAAAGCCTTTTTGTGATTTCCAGTGTAGAACAGGAATTTGCATTGTCCAGAGAAGAGAAAGGGAAACTGGGAAGACAGGAAGTGAGAGGGGAGCCTTCACTATTATTGACACAGAACTTTTAATCAAGCATTTCATACTTTTATTTGCCACTTGGCAAAAGGCTTTTCATTTCAATTTGCCTCCTAAGTGTTCTATGTCAGACAATTACTCTACCAAAAAGTTTTCAGTCTAAGAAATTAAATGGGTGATTCTTAAAGCAACATTCTCTTGAAAGCATAATTGCAGTTAAATAATAACAAACCTGACTCACAAATCAGGTTTTTTTTTTCTTTTCTTAGCATCAGGGCTTCTTCATTACGGTTAGTGTGTGTTCCTAGTACTCAGGAAAGAAAACCAGAACCGCATACCTGTGATCAAGAAAGAACAATTGCATTGTGATCCAGAAATGAGAAGACGCTACCTAAACATACTATATTAGATTTGCAGAAGATTAAACCCCCCTTTATGCTGGGTTATTTGCTTAGTTGTCTAGCTGGTGGTTAAATTACTTGAAGTTCAGTGGAACCAAAGGATGGAGATTGGACCCTGGAAGTGCTTAGCAGGAACCTCTGGGGCAATAGATGGAGTAATTAGCATTAATTGTCTTGGGTTATCTTGTGGTTGGTCAGATCCACCAACCTTAACAACCACAAGACAGTAACGCCTCTGGTCATGCCAAGAATCTGTGCATGGTGCTGTTTATGAAACCTCCTTAAGTGAGTCATTGTATAATATTGTGGTAGGCAGAATTCTAAACACGGCTCCAAGATTCCTATTCTCTGGTTCTTCAATCAAACAAGAATCTAGGTACTACTGTGAAGGGATTTTGCAGATGGTATTAAGATTTTGTAATCCTGGGGCCAGGCACGGTGGCTCACGCCTGTAATCCCAGCACTATGTGAGGCCAAGGCGGGTGGGTCACGAGGTCAAGAGATCGAGACCATCCTGGCCAACATAGTGAAACCCCATCTCTACTAAAAATGCAAAAAATTAGCTGGGTGTGGTGGTGCACGCCTGTAGTACCAGCTACTCAGGAGGCTGAGGCAGGAGAATTGCTTGAACCTCGGAGGTGGAGTTTGCAGTGAGCCGAGATTACGCCACTGCACTCCAGCCTAGTGCCTGGAGACAAAGTAAGACTCTG
>NW_016107466.1:5865193-5941926 GCF_001604975.1 Cebus imitator | reverse complement strand
TAATCTTAAGTAATCTTGAGATCAGTTGACTTTAAAATAGGGAGACTGCCCAGGAGTGTCAGAGTGGGCCCAATGTAATCACATGAGCCTTTGAAAGTCAGTAGGGGCTGGGCATGGTGGCTCATACTTGTGATCTCAGTGCTTTAGGAGGCTGAGGCAGGAAGGTCACTTGAACCCAGGAGTTCCAGACAGCCTGGGCAGCATAATGGGACCCTATCTCTACAAAATAAATTAGCCAGTGTGGTCGTACACACCTGCAGTCCCAGTCACTTGGGAGGCTTAGGTGGGAGGATTGCTTTAGCCTGGGAGGTTGAGGCTGTAGTGAACCATGATTGCACCACTGCACTCCTTTCTGGGAGGCAGAGTGGGACCCTGTCTCAAAAGAAAACAAAACAAAAAACACAACACCAAAAAAACAAATAAAATTTAAAAATGGGAAAATAAAGTGACTTTATGTAGAATAAAGAAAAAAAAATCCATTGGAACAAAAGAGAGTAAGTAGAAGAGAAGATGGGTTGGGATCTGTCTCCCTGTTGCTGATTCTGAGGTGTAAAGGGTGCTATGTGCAACTGGAGAAAGGCCTCTGGAAGCTCAGGGTGGTCCCACCAAAAAAACAGGACCTCAGTCCTACAACTGTATGAAACTGAATTCTGCCAACAATTGAGTAAACCTGGGGAAACAGATTCTGCCTTGGGAGCCCTCAGGATAAAATATAGCCCTGCTGACCCCTTGCTTTCTGCTGCTTGAAGTTTTAAGCAGAGAAACCAGTTGAGCCTACCAGATTACTGATGTACAGAATTAAGATATAATAAATACGGGGTCTGTTGGGGGGAAATAGGGGAGGGACAGCAGGGGGTGGGGAGATGGGGAGAGATAGCATGGGGAGAAATGCCAGATATAGGTGATGGGGAGGAAGGCAGCAAATCACACTGCCGTGTGTGTACCTATGCAACAATCTTGTATGTTCTCCACATGTACCCCAAAACCTAAAATGCAATTAAAAAAAGATACAATAAATAGATATTGGATTATTAGCAATTTTGGGAGGATCCAAGATGGTCAAATAGGAGCAGCACTGGATTGCAGTTCCCAGCAAAAACACAGAAGGTGAGTGATCACTGCATTTCCGAACAATTTTTTACTGTGCACAGACCAGGAGATTCCCGGGCAGAAAAGCACCGCAAGTCTCCAGCATGGCTGATTCAGCCGGCAAGTGGGTCTCCGCACAAAAACTCACACAAATCTAGGCGCCATTTCAACTGGTGACTGGAACACCTGAGAGACACAGTTGCCTGTTCAACTGAAAAAAAGGGGGCTGAAACAGGGAGCCAGGTGATTCGGCTTGGCTGGTCCCACCCCAACAAATACCAGCAATTTGAAATGCTCTGGACTGAGAGTTACACAGCAAGCACAGCTGAACCCCGGACGTGCCAGCTCTGTGGGGGGAAGGGCGTCCACCATTACCAAGGCAGCCCACCACTACCAAGACTCACAGCTCAGCACTTGAGCTCCTATAAGGGACAGACTGTCACTTCAAGCAGCTCCTCGAACCCTGTATAATGAAAGAGACACCTCATAAAGGAGAGCTCAGGCTGACATCTGGCAGGTATCCTTCTGGGACAAAGATAACAGAGGAAGAAACTGGCAGCAACCCTTACTGTTCTGCAGCCACTGCAGGTGATCCCCAGGCAAGCAGGGTCTGGAGTGGACCTCCAGCAGTCCTACAGCAGTTGTTGGTGGGGGGGGGGGCCTGACTGTTAGAAGGAAAACTAAGAAACAGAAAGAAATAACTTCATCATCAACAAAAAGGACATTGACTCAGAGAGCCCATCTGAATGTCACCAACCTCAAAGACCACAGGTAGATAAATCCACAAAGATGGGAAGAAACCAGTGCCAAAAGGATGAAAATACCCAAAACCAGAATGCCTCTCCTCCTCTAAGGGATCACAACTCCTCACCAGCAAGGGAACAAGGCTGGATGGAGAATGAGTCTGATGAATTGACAGAAACAGGTTTGAGAAGGTGGGTAACAACAAACTTTTCTGAGCTAAAGGATCATGTTCTAACCCAATGCAAAGAAACTAAGAACCTTGAAAAAAGGTTTGATGAAATGCTAATGAGAATAAACAGCTTAGAGAGAAATATAAACGAATTGATGGAGCTGAAAAAACACAACATGAGAACTTTGTGAAGTATACCCAAGTTTTAATAGCCGAATCGACCAAGCAGAAGAAAGGATATTAGAGATTGAAGATCAACTCAGTGAAATAAAATGAGAAGGCAAGATTAGAGAAAAAAGAGTAAAAAGAAATGAACAAACCCTCCAAGAAATATGGGATTATGTGAAAAGACCTAATCTACGTTTGATAGGTGTACCTGAATGTGACAGAGGGAATGAATCCAAGCTGGAAAACACTCTTCAGGATATTATTCAGGAGAACTTCCCCAACCTAGCAAGACAGGCCAATATTCAAGTCCAGGAAATACAGAGAACATCACAAAGATATTCCTCAAGAAGAGCAATCCCAAGGCACATAATTGTCAGATTCACCAGGGTTGAAATGAAGGAAAAAATGCTAAGGGCAGCCAGAGAGAAAGATCGGGTTACCCACAAAGGGAAGCCCATCAGACTCACAGCAGATCTCTCAGCAGAAACCCTACAAGCCAGAAGAGTGTGAGGGCCAATATTCGACATGCTTTAAGCTAAGAACTTTCAACCTAGAATTTCATATCCAGCCAAAGTAAGCTCCATAAGTGAAGGAGAAATAAAATCCTTTATGAGAAAGCAATTGCTCAGAGATTTTGTCACCACCAGGCCTGCTTTACAAGAGCTCCTGAAAGAAGCACTAAACATAGAAAGGAACAACCAGTACCAGCCACTCCAAAAACGTACCAAATGGTAAACAGCATTGACACAATGAAGAAACTGTGTCAACTAATGGGCAAAACAACCAGCTACCATCAAAATGGCAGGATCAAATTCGCACATAACAACATTAACCTTAAATGTAAATGGGCTAAATGCCCCAATCAAAAGGCACAGACTGGTAATTTGGATAAAAAGTCAAAACCCATCAGTGTGCTGTGTCCAGGAAACACATCTCACATGCAAGGATACACATAGGCTGAAAATAAAGGGATGGAGGGAGATCTACCAAGCAAATGGAGAGAAAAAAACAAACAAACAAAAAACCAAGAGTTGCAATCCTAGTCTCTGATAAACTAGACTTTAAACCAACAAAGATCAAAAGAGAAAAAGAAGGACATTACATAATGGTAAAAGGATCAATGCAACAAGAAGAGCTAATAATCCTAAATATATATGCACCCAATACAGGAGCACCCAGATACATAAATCAAGTCCTTTATGACCTACAAACAGAGTTAGACTCCCACACAATAATAGTGGGAGACTTCAACACTCCACTGTTAATATTAGACAGATCAACGAGATGGAAAATTCACAAGGATATCCAGGACTTGAACTCAGACCTGGACTGAGCAAACCTAATAGACATTTACAGAACTCTCCACCCCAAATCCACAGAATATACATTCTTCTCAGCACCACATCACACCTACTCTAAAACTGACCACAAAATTGGAAGTAAATCACTCCTCAGCAAATGCAAAAGAATGGAAATCATAACAAACAGTCTCTCAGACCACAGTGCAATCAAATTAGAACTCAGAATTCAGAAACTAACTCAGAACCACACAACTTCATGGAAACTGAACAACTGGCTCTTGAATGTTGACTGGATAAACAATGAAATGATGACAGAAATTAAGATGTTCCTCGAAACCAACGAGAATGAAGACACAACATACCAGAATCTCTGGGACACATTTAAAGCAGTATCTAGAGGAAAATTGATAGCAATAAATGCCCACATGAGAAGCAAGTAAAGGCCTAAAATCAACACCTTATCATCATTATTGAAAGAGCTAGAAGAACAAGACCAAAAAAACTCAAAAGCTAGCAGAAGACAAGAAATAACAAGATCAGAGCAGAACTGAAGGAGAGACACAAAAAAACCCTTCAAAAAATCAATAAATCCAAGAGCTGGTTTTTTGAAAAGATCAACAAAATAGGCCACTAGGCAGATTAATAAAAAAGAAAAGAGAATAATCAATTAGAGGCAATAAAAAACGATAAAGGGGATATCACCACTGATTCCACAGAAATATAAACCACCATCAGAGATTACTACAAACAACTCTATGCACATAAACCAGTAAACCTGGAAGAAATGGATAAATTCCTGGACACTTACACCCTCCCCAGCCTAAACCAGGAAGAAGTCGAAACCCTGAATAGACCAATAACAAGGGCTGAAGTTGAGGCAGGAATTAATAGCCTACCAACCAACCAAAAAAAAAAAAAACTCAGGTCCAGATGGGTTCACAGACAAATGCTACCAGACATACAAAGAGGAGCTGGTACCATTCCTTCTGAAACTATTCCAAACAATCCAAAAAGAGGGAATCTTCCCCAAATCTTTTTATGAGATCAACATCATCCTGATACCAAAACCCAGCAGAGACTCAACAAGAAAAGAAAACTTCAGGCCAATATCCATGATGAACATAGATGCAAAAATCTTCAAGAAAATACTGGCAAACCGATTGCAACAGCACATCAAAAAACTTATCCATCATGATCAAGTAGGCTTCATCTCGGGTGTGCAAGGCTGGTTCAACATACACAAGGCTATAAATGTAATTCACCACATAAACAGCACCAAAGACAAAAACCACATGATTATCTCCATAGATGCAGAGAAAGCCTTCGACAAAATTCTACAGCCCTTTATGCTAAAAATGCTCAATAAACTAGGTATCGACGTAATGTATCTCAAAATAATAAAAGCTATTTAAGACAAACCAACAGCCAATATCATACTGAATGGGCAAAAACTGGAAGCATTCCCTTTGAAATCTGGCACTAGACAAGGATGCCCTTCTCACCACTCCTATTCAATATACTATTGGAAGTGCTAGCCAGAGCGATCAGGCAAGAAAAAGAAATAAAGAGTATTCAATTAGGAAAGGAGGAAACCAAATTGTCTCTACTTGCAGATGACACGATTGTATATTTAGAAGACCCTATTGTCTCAGCCCAAAATCTCCTTAAACTGATAAGCAACTTCAGCAAAGTCTCAGCATACAAAATCAATGTGCAAAAATCACAAGCATTCCTGTACACCAATAACAAACTTAAAAAGACTCAAATCAAGAAAGAACTGTCATTCACAATTGCTACAAAGAGAATAAAATATCTAGAATACAACTAACAAAGGATGTAAAGGACCTCTTTAAGGAGAACTACAAACCAGTGCTCAATGAAATAAAAGAGGACACAAACAGTTGGAGAAACATTCCATGCTCATGGTTAGGAAGAATCAATATTGTGAAAATGGCCATATTGCCCAAAGTAATTTATAGATTCAATGCTATCCCCATCAGGTTACCAATGACCTTCTTAACAAAACTGGAATAAACCACCTTAAACTTCATATGGAAACAAAAGAGAGCCCACATAGGCAAGTCAATTCTAAGCAAAAAGAACAAAGCTGGAGGCATCATGCTACCTGACTTCAAACTATACTAAAAGGCTACAGTAATCAAAACAGCATGGCACTGGTACCAAAACAGAGATATAGACCAATGGAACAGAACAGAGGCCTCAGAGGCAACACCACACATCCACAACCATCTGATCTTTGACAAATGTGACAAAAACAAGCAATGCGGAAATAAATGGTGCTGGGAAAACTGGCTGGCCATGTACAGAAAGCAGAAACTGGACCCCTTCCTGACATCTTACACTAAAATTAACTCCAGATAGATTAAAGACTTAAGCACAAGATCTAACACCATAAAAACTTTAGAAGAAAACCTAGGCAAAACCATTCAGGACATAGGCATAGGCAAGGACTTCATGACTAAAACACCAAAAGCATTGTCAGCAAAAGCCAAAATAGACAAATGGGATCTAATTAAACTCCAGAGCTTCTGCACAGCAAAAGAAACAACCGTTAGAGTGAACCAGCAAACGACAGAATGGGAAAAAATTTTTGCAATCTACCCATCTGACAGAGGACTTATATGCAAAATCTACAAAGAACTAAAACAAATTTGCAAGAAAAAAACCAAACAAACCCATTCAAATGTGGGCAAATGGTGGCTCACGCCTGTAATCCCAGCACTTTGGGAGGTCGAGGTGGGTGGATTACCTGAGGTTAGGAGTTCGAGACCAGTCTGACCAACATGGTGAAACCCCATCTCAAAAAAGAAAAAGAAAAAAAAAGTGGGCAAAGGAAATGTAGAGACACTTTTCAAGAGAAGACATACATGAGGTCAAAAACATGAAAAAATGCTCATCATCACTGGTCATTAGAGAAATGCAAATCAAAACTACATCGAGATTCCATCTCACACCAGTTAGGATGGTGATCATTAAAAAATCTGGAGACAACAGATGCTGGAGACGATGTGAAGACATAGGAACAGTTTTACACTGTTGGTGGGAGTGTAAATTAGTTCAACCATTATGGAAGACAGTGTGGCAATTCCTCAAGGACCTAGAAATAGAAATACCATTTGACCCAGCAATCCCATTACTGGTTATGTATCTAAAGGATTGTAAATTGTTCTGTTATAAGGACACATGCAACACTGCAGCACTGTTTACAATAGCAAAGACTTGGAACCAACCCAAATGCCCACTGATGATAGACTGGACAGGGAAAATGTGGCACATATACACGGTGGAATACTATGCAGTGATAAAAAATGATGAGTTCATGTCCTTTGTAGGGACATAGATGAACATGGAAACCATCATTCTCAGCAAACTGACACAGGAACAGAGAATCAAGCACTGCATGTTTCCACTCATAGGTGGGTGTTGAACAATGAGAACACATGGACACAGGGAGGGGAGCATCACACACTGAGGTCTGTGGGTGGGGACTAAGGGAGGGACAGTGTGGGGTGTTGGGGAGGGATAACATGGGGAGAAATGCCAGATATAGGTGATGGGGATGGAGACAGCAAACCACATTGCCATGTATGTACCTATGCAACAATCCTGCATGTTCTTTATGTGTACCCTGGAACCTAAAATGCAATATATATATATATATATATGTGTGTGTGTGTGTGTATATATATATATATATATATACATATATATATATGTATGTGTATACACACACACATATGTAGATAGATATTGGTTTAAGGTACACATTTGTGGTAGTTTGTTATGGCAGCAGTAGAAAATTAATGTAAACCTCTTCTGATGGGGGACTGGGGAAACTCTCTGTGATTTTTGGCCTCACTTCTTGGTGCTTTTGGATAAGGCACTCTTTTTGGACAACTGGTCACTCTACATAGATAGCAGTTAAGAGCATCCATCTTTTGTTCTAGGTTGGAGTGAGTAATACAATGTGCACTGAATGAAAATTTCATTTGGATGTACTCACCGTGCTTACTGTTCTCCTCTCCAATTTTTTTTTTTCTTCACTCTGCAGACTCTGGAAAGTTCATTTTCAAAGTAAGGATGGTGAGTGCTTCAGGAAGTCTCTAGAAGATTGTTATTCAACCGATCTTATACAATAGATTAAAAATAACATTGTGCTGGTTTCCTAGGGTGATGTGACAAATTACCTCATACCGAGTTGCCTGAAACAACAGAAGTTCATTATCTCGCAGTTCTGGATGCCAGAAGTCTGAAATCAAGGTGTTGGCAGGGTTGTGCTGCCTTTGGGGCTCTAGGGCCACTTCCTTCCCTGCTTCTTCCAGCTTTTGGGGTGGGGAGAGGGCAGAAATGCTTGGTCTTCCTTGGCGGTAGACACATCACTTCAGTCTCCACCCCTCCTCATCAAATGGTGCTCTCTCTGTGTGTTTTCAAATGACTTTCTCCTCTGTGTGTCTGTGCTCCAGTTTCCCTCTTCTTATAAGTACACCAGTCATTGGATTAGGGCCTACCCTAATCCAGTATGACATCCCTTTAACTTGACAAATAACCTCTGCAAAGACCCTATTCCCACAGAAGGTCACATTTTGTGTTTCCAGATGAATGTGAATTTAGGGTGACACATCATTCAACCCAGTACAGACAAAATGTTTGCCTCCTACTTTAACTTTAGAAAGAAAAACTAAAACATTTAAGAAAGTATTTTAAAAAAATCTAAGCTTATGGTGCTTTTCTCAGTTAAACATTTCAAAAGGTTAATCTATTGTTTTTGTCTATGTCATGCCAAGCCACAGTGGATGAGACCTATTTATTTATTTTAAAACAAAATGAATTTTATTATTTTTGATTTGATTTTTTAGAGATGGGGGTCTCATTGTTACCCAGGCTGGAGTGCAGTGGCACAACTCTAGCTCACTGCCACCTTGAACTCATGGGTTCAAGTGATCCTTCCACCTCCGCTTCTGAGCAGCTGGAGCTACAGGGATGTGCTATAGACATAAATAACCATGCCCGGTTATTCATTTTTATTTTTTGTAGAGACAAGTCTCCCTATATTGACCAGGCCTGTCTCAAACTCCTGTCCTCAGACAATTCTCAAGCCTTGGCATCCCAAAGTACTGGGATTATTGGCATGAGCACTGCACCAAACTATAGATGAGATTTAAATATTAACAAAAATATTTTATAATATTTTAAGGCAATAGGACAAAAATTATGTTTTTATTTCATCACAGAAGGATATAATAACTAGTTTAGAGTTATAGAATGTTGGATTTTGAAAGGTATCTGTCTCCCAGCTATCACAAGAGCCCTTTCAAGACTGTTGTTCTGTGCTCTAACAAAACACACACAATATATATATATAAAAATATATATATATATTTATATATCTATAAATAAAATAGATGTATTTCTATACCTATAAACATATCTATATATGCATATATATGCATTATATATGCATATATTATATACCTATAAATGTATATATATTTATATATAGTGTATATATATGTATTTATATATATTTATATATAGTGTATATATATATAGTGTATATACAGATTTATATATAGTGTATATATATTATATATATATAATCTATTGTTTTTGTCTATGTCATGCCAAGCCACAGTATATATAATATATATATATAATATATATTATATATATATATATAATATATATTATATATATACACACTATATATATATAGTATTTTATATACTACTATTATATATATTAGTTTGATTGGGTCTGTATGGGATGATGTAAATGGAGGGCATTCCTAAAGCCAAAGGATTAATGACAGAAGTCCCTTTTTGCAAAAAGGATGTCTTTAGCATTTGATTAATAGTCTAAAATTTAATTCACAATTTTGATTGTGGAAAATCAATCACACCTTTACAAATTACATATGCCCATATGCTTAATTTGTGTGAACTTTGTTATTTTCCTCTTTCACATTAAGACTCAAGTTTCAAATATTTGGATGACTAAAAACAAAAATTGCCTCCAACCCTGGCTATTCAATATTTTGTATTTGCCTGAGTGTTTCATGACAGATTAATTGATAATAGATTAACATATTTTCATCAACTTTGGTTTTTTAGTTAAAATGCTGTGCTTTAGAATACTTTATTAAATGCTCCAAATTATTCTTTAGTAATAATGACAGGTGGTATTAAAACTTTAAATGAGCACCCTCTTCATCTCTGTTTTGTCCTTTTTAAAGGTCTGCTGCAGCCTGGAGAAGCACCCTGCGCCCTGAAGGAGCAGCTAATGTCTGTTTAGTGTACATGATCTTGGATCCTAAGTTGTCTTGTTTCACCAACTTCTCCCTTTTCTTCTCCATCTTCTTTTTTGTTTTTTTTAAATTATATTTTTAGTTCTGGGGTACGTGTGCAGAATGTCCAGTTTTGTTACATAGGTTTGCTGCATCCATCCCCCCATCATCTGCATTAGATATTTCTCCTAATGTTAGCCCTTCCTAATCCCCTCCATCCTCCATGTTAGTCTTGCTCCTTATTGTTCTGACTTTGCCTAGATTCTTCATGCGGATGCACTAATCAGATCTCTCTGGGCTTCAGAAGCTCTGCTTCATTTTCTTATAAGGGGTCTTGTTTTGTTTGTTTTTCTTTTTTTTGAGATGGAGTCTCCTTCTATCACGCAGGCTGGAGTGTAGTGGCATGATTTCAGTTCACTGCAGCCTCCGCCTCCTGGTTCAAGCAATTCTCCTGCGTCAGCCTCCTGCGTAGCTGGGATTACAGGAGTGCACCACCACACCTGGCTAATTTTTGTATTTTTAGTAGAGATGGGGCTTCACCATGTTGGCCAGGCTGGTCTTGAACTCCTGACCTTAGGTGATCTGCCTGCCTTGGCCTCCCAAAGGATCTTGTTTTTTGAGCCTTCTGTAGCAGCTGTGCAGACAGACGTCAGGAAACTCCTCCTCATCTCTGAGCCTGTGCATCTCTTATGGGTCTCTCTACCTCCAGTCTTGTCCTACTCTGATCTTTTCCCCAAATTGCATCCAAAAGAATCTAAGATGTTAATCTGATTCCCCAACTCCTGTGGCATTCAACATAGAATTCATCGACATGGTTTGTGAGGTTCTTCATGATTGTTTCCTGCTTCCCCCTGTGGTTTCATCCTTTGTGCCCCTTCTCTGTGACTTCATTCTGTACTCTGCATAATAGAATAATGGATTACTTATTTGCAGGTCTCCAGTTGTTCTGTGTTCCATATTACCTGTAAGTCTTAGAACATTTTGTTTTCCTTTTCTATGTGTTTCCATCTCCCATCTCCCATCTCCCATGGGAGATGTAAATTTGTAAATATTTGCTATTTGTCCACATTGACTTGAATGTTACATTCTCCAGGTAATATGCTCAGACATCTGACGCTTTCATTAGGGAAACTTTCGTACTACATCACTCTAAGCTTTTCCTAGTTAATGCATATAAGTGAGCATCATAACAATCTGTTAATTTATCATGTCTTCCCAAGGTTAGTGGTGAGCTTGGGTATGTCTTTATTTCTAGCAAAGTACAGAGAAACCAAGAAATATTTATCAAATGAATGTTGTGATGTGTAAGTAATGACTTTAACATTTGATAAGCATTGAAATTTTTACAGGAGTAAAAATTTCATGTGAGTTGGTGGAAGATACTCCTCAATGTGGACAGGCATCTTCCATTCAACTGGAAAACTGAATGGAACGAGGGCAAAGAAGGGTGAATTCTCTCTCTCTCTCTTTTAGAATGAGATGCTCTTCTCCTGCCCTTGGATATCAGAACTCCAGGTTCTTTGGCCTCTGGACTCTAGGACTTGCACCAGCAGCTTCCTAGGGGACTCTCAGATCTTTGGCCTTGAATTGAGAGTTACAGCATCTGCTTTCTTGGTTCCCAGACATTCTGACTTGGACTGAGCCAGGCCACTGGCTTCTCTGGTTCTCCGACTTGCAGAGAGCCTATCGTGGGAGTTATTAGCCTCCATCATTCTACCTCCCTATCTCCTGTTGATTCTGTCTTTCTGGAGAACCCCGATTAATATGGTCGTACATGCCTTTTTCCTGTATCATCTATATCTTCATATAATAAAAATAACAAACTCTACTTATTTCCAGAGTGATTTATCTGAACCCCTCTCCAGTACAGAGGCTGTTGTATTTTTAGTTCTGTCCTTGATAATTCCATGACTTAGCTCTAAAGAACACTATTTTTGTGTTCTTCTATAGGATTGCCCTCCAAATGAGAAAAAGAAACAAAAATAACTAAAAAAATGCAAGCATTTGCCTCTACTGCCTTTTGCCTTTCCAAGTTTGTACTGAAAGAAGAAAACTACCACTGCTAACTACCACTACACCAAAAGCAATAAAAGCCTATACTTCCCTGCCATGTACTTGATTCTAATTTAGAATTGCAGTCTAGAACCACTTCCTCCAAGAGTGGATTCATTGCCAGAGATTCTTTTCACTTGAACTCAAAGGTTCTTTTCACTTGAACTTTTAACTCCTATTGTCTTGGTTGACATAAAAACATACTGCGGGCTGGGTATGGTGGCTTATGCCTGTAATTTTAGCACTTTGAGAGGCTGAGGTGGGCAAATCACTTGAGGTCAGGAGTTCAGGACCAGCCTGGCCAATTTGTTGAAATGCTGTCTCTACTAAAATTACAAAAATTAGCTGGGCGTGGTAACGCATGCCTTTAGTTCCAGCTGCTTGGGAGGCTGAGGCAGAAGAATGGCTTGAACCAGGAGGCGAAGGTTGCAGTGAGCCGAGATCATGCCATTGCACTCCAGTCTGGGCAAAGAGTGAGACTCTGTCTTGGAAAAAAAAAGTGTGTGTGTGTGTGTATATATATGTGTGTGTGTGAGTGGATGTGTGTGTGTGTGTGTGTGTGTGTGTGTGTGTGTTTGTGTGTGTGTGTGTATAGTGGAGCTGTACTGTCCTCAGGAAAAAAAGTAAAATAAAAACACATACCATTTGCCTCTGAATGCTCTCAGAAAGAGGTTGAAAGATACAGTTTTCCACAAACATGGCTAAGTTCTCTACCAAAAGGCAGACCTGATGGGGTATGATTAGCTCCAGCATTTTTCTACATGTTTCTGCAGGTGATTTCTCAAATCTTTACTTTCATGTACTTAAAAAATCAGCCCAAATCTTTACTTAACATAAAACATATGATTTGCTCAGCTTGAGTGCCTCATCTATGTTTGAAAATAAATATACTGTATTTGTGATGCCCTTTATAGCTAGTCAGCAAACACAATCAGACTTTACCTTCTTGTGTAGTTAAGTTTTATTTCAGAATAAAGTAAGTCTGTCAGATCTAACAGTCTGATTAGGGAGATATATTCAAAATTCTGACTTTCATAATAAGGCCTGTCATTTATTAAATACCTCCTATGTGGCAGGGACTATGCTAAGTACTTTATGTTTGCTGTATAATCTAGTATTATAGCAACACCAATAACTGGATGAGGTTGGCATATTTGTCTCTCACCACCCTCCAGTCAATCAATACACAAACTTTTTAGAAATAAGGTGAAAACAAAAACCAAAGCAACATTCGGAAAAAACAAACACACCACTCAAAGCCACACAACTAGCTATGGTTAAAAAAACAATCAAATCTAGGTTTGTTGCTGGTGTTAATGTTTTAACCAGCAGGCTGTACTCCGGACTGTCTCTGCATCTATGATATATATTTTTTGAAGGTGCGCTTCTAAGATATGGCCTTCATAATGCAGCATCACTTGAAAAATGTAACACGGAAATACCATTGAAGTGAGATAACCATGGTTCTATTTCTGGTTTTGCCAAAAAATGAGATACACTTTAGAGAGTCACTAGTCATTTTACTTCTTGAGACTTCCTTTTTAAAATCTCTAATAAAGAAATTAAGCTAGAGATTCAACCAATGTATTTACATTGCAGTCATGCTGATAAATTATGGATTATACGGTGGTTATGGACTGGGATTTTGGTGTATACTTCTTTTTTTGCTGAAAGGCATCTTTTATTCTCCTTACTCTTTCATTCCACCCTCCTTTGCAAGGCAAACAATTTTATCTGCAATCTCATCCCAGTTTATTTCATTCTTCTCTGCTACCACATTTTCTGTTTATGAGTCCACTCTAATTGTTTATACGCAAGAGGCACAGTGTGGAATCATTGCACTTTGAAAATATTGTTTCGAAAATTGACCCACCACATGTACAATTTCTTGGGTCAGCTGCCAAACCTTGCTGTATCTTTGGTATGCTTTAAAGTTGTAACTTAAGTAAAATGAGAGTCTTAACCCTGAGAAGTTGCGCTTAGAATATATTTTATCCAAATAAATGATCTGCTATTTAACTTTATTGTAGGCATCAGATTTAGAGGTAACCTGACTGGTCCAGATTAAACCCAAATTCTACTATTGGGCTCTTGTCTGATGCTAATAAACCCTTAGACAACGCCATTATTCGCTTCATGCTATGACACTGCAATTAATAGAGATCTGTTTATAACAAAGACCATTTGGCCTTTCTGCTTTGAAAGCAGAGTGAAAAATTAATTGTAGCTCCAAGTTCTAACTTGGGTGTCCCTTCTTATTTGGATGTCATCACTGATTTCACCTTTTGCTTAGATTTTGTGAAAATCTATAACCTTTGTAATGGTGATGGCTGAATAGATCAGGCCAACTCTGATAGTCAATAAACTTTTCATTAATGAGCAGATGAATACACAAAACCTTAAGAAAAACTCATAAGCCTCAATACAATTTAATGTACACCTATGATGTTTCAAGAACTGTGCTAAATGGATCAGATATAGTTCCCATTTGACTCTCAGAACAACTCTTAATTGCTAGATGGAAAGTTGAAGCACAAAGTTGGTTTTCCGGTGCCATTTTCCACAAGGTAACATAGTTACAGCAAAGCTGGAATTTAACTTTGTGCCTGTACAATTTCAAAGCTCATGGTCTTTGCCTCTATGTCATGAATGCATGACAGTCCTATGGGTTCAATTTTAATAAAAACAAAACATGAGGTGTTCTTTAGCCAGAGATTCTCTCTTATGAAGAGCTCAAGAGTTAAATATTACAAAAACATTAAAAACTGCAAAAATACTGCAGTGTGATTGCTCTTCCTCATCTAGGTTTTTCCTTCTATACATGAATTTTCACTTCTATTTAAATTTTAATAAATTCACTTGTTTTCTTGTGAGCATTTTGAACTTCCATCACTGATTCTATATTCATTAATGCTCCAAAATTCTTAAAAGTTATAATCACAATTTAATGTAAATGCTTGAGATAAAAATACTATTATATGCTGGTCTCCATAAGTGTGTTTCCTCATATTTCCCATTTTGTTATTGTTTGTTTAAGGCCTGGCGTGAAGCTCTGCAGAAGGTAACACTTGCTCACTGTTCACCATGCCCTTCTGACCCACTTGGTTTATTCTAGTTCTTCAGTGCTTTCTGGCTTTTTCTCAAAGTCTCCTGATCTTGTTATTCGTTCTCCCATTCTTGTTTCTTCTCACACTTGGACTTGACACTGTCTCCTTGGATATCGGCTTTCTTCTCTCTAAACCATAATTTGTGTTCACTCTCAATAACATTTTCTCATACTGTCTTGGAAAAATAATCTTAGTAGCACGCTAATGGATAACATTCCTAATCAAGCTTTTGTTTTGGCCGCTCAAAGAAAAGACAGTCAACATTTATTCTGAATTTTTAAAAAAAGTTTTAAAAAGGTATCTTCTTGTTTAGTAGCCTGTATTTAAAAAAAAATCCGTTAAACTTGGAAGTCAATTGAAATGTCACATAATAGTTTTCTACAAATACCTCGACTTCCTTTCTTAATGTATCCTCTTAATGATTATTATTTATATACCAGACTATTCCAGTGGGTCACTGCTTTCTGAAGCAGTCAATCCATTTTGTATTCCACTCTTTTGGAATGCTTTTTCTTATATTAAACAAAATTATATTTCATTGGTCTAAATTCTAACCTGTGCAACCACATGGAACAAGTCAATTTCTGCTTGTACAAGACATTTCAACATTTGTCAATAATTTTCATTATTCGAAGTATTTTCATTTATTTTTATCATTCCTCATGGGAGCTGGTTTGGGAATCTTCATATCTTTGTCTTGTGGAATGAAAGGACTCCACTCTTTAAGTATTTATTTTAAATGAACTATCTTGAATTTCAATGTGATCTGCTTGGAATAGAGTGAACCTGTGTAATAGTTAATTTCTCTTTCCCTGCCTGTACCTATGACTTCACGGGAAGTTTCCTACAATCAGTTGACAAAGGAAGAGAAGACAAAGACCTGGTGATATGCAGGCACCACACAACAGTGGACGCTTCTGCATTACAGCTCCTCTCTGAGTTAATGCTGAAGCACAGTGGTGAAGGAAAGTCTTCTCAGTGAGCAGAACTTTGAGAAGTTCTCACATTGCTTGGAAAATGAAAAGGCCAGATGTGTGATTATATACTTATTAGTGGGCTGTTTGCCAATGTTTTCACTGGACAGTTGGGGACCTGGAAGAAACATGATTGAAAAATTGGTGACAAAGAAATCTGGGTAAGAGATACATTGATAGACCTCTCTGAATGGGCAAACAATGTGTAGATATTTGTGTATGATGTGAATGCTCACCAAAGAGTGACTGCAGCAGAGGAGGATTTTAATAAAGTGGAGCAGATGATCTGTTCTGTGGTTGCCAGTCAGCTTCTTTCTTTAGCCATCAATTTCATCACTGAATGGACTCATAAAAAAGGTAACTATGGTGGTAGGGATAGTGGCTTTGTGTGGGCTCAGCAACATGGACTTGCCATGGCCAACCTGGCTCCAGCCACTGCTGATATCCAATCTGCCAGCAGCAGAGACCAACACTGAGACTGCCGACATGGCCCCATTCCCTGGGGTGACCAGCCAGCTGCCTGGTGGCCAGTTGACTACACTAGATCCATTCCAATATGAAAAGAGCAATGTTTTATCTTTACTGGGATAGGTAATTTAGACATGGATTTGTCTTCCATGCATGTAGTGCTTTTGCCAAAATTACCATCTGTGGCTTAGAATGTCTTATCTGTCATTATGGTATTCCACCCGACATTGTTTAAGATCAAGGAACCCACTTCACAGCGAAAGTTCAGTGATGGACCCATGGCTGTAGAGTTCACTGGTCTTACCATATTTTCTACTGTCCTGAAGCAGCTGGCTTGACAGAATGGTGGAATGGCGTTTTGAAGACTCAATTACTTGGCTATTGAAGACTTAGTAGCCAAGCAGCAATGTCTTGGCTGGCACTGTAATTGCCCAGGGGTGAGGTCCTCCAGGAGGCTGTATATGCTCTGAATCAGTGTCCAGCATATGATGCTGTTTCTCAGACAGCCAGGGTTCATCATCTAGAAATTAAAGGATGGTAATGGAGTGGCACCATCCACTATTACCTCTAGTGACCCACTAGCACAATTTTTGCCTACTGTTTCTGTGACTTTATGCTTTGCTGGCCTAACAGATTCAGTTCCAGAGGGAGAAATTCTTCCACCAGTAAATACAATAATTCAGTTGAACTGGAAGTTAAGAGTGTGAACTAGCCACTTTGGGCTCCTCATGCCTCTGAGTCAACACAGTGGGAGTTAAGGGATTGGCTGGGCTGATTGAATCTAGTTCCCAAGGAGGAAATTGGACTACTACTTACTCTACAATGGAGGTGAAAAAGAGTATAGTTTGAAATACAAGAGATCCTTTAGGGTATCTCTTACTAGTATCATGCTATGTGATTAAGGTAAATGGAACACTACAACAACCCAATCCAGGAAAGACAACAGATGACCCAGACCCTTTAGGAATGAAGATAAAGAACCCCAGCAGATAAAGAACCACAATTAGTAGAAGTGCTTGCTGAAGGCAAGGAAAATACGTAAAGAGTAGTGGAAGAAGGTAATACATATGACCTTCTTTGATGATGTGACTAGTTACAGAAAGAAGGACTGTAATTGTCATGAATTTTCCTCTTTATTTTGTTATGAACATCTGTTGTGTCTGTATTTGTTTTTCTTTTTCTTCTCACTCTTATTCTCTTACCATGTAACAAGACATACTGATTTTATATCATAGTGTCAAGTATTGTTAATTTGACACCATAGTATTTAAGTTACAGGATGAAAAGAAGAGTAATATTCACTCAGGGACTTTACCTCTTCTTTTGGGAAAGGGGTTACTGCATTTTGGATTGTAAGCAGGATAGCTGTATCACATTAGGTGGAATTATGACCTTATTATTGTCTTTATCTGGAGATTAAGTGTGGCGTAAGGGAATGTGTGTGAATACCGAGTTGAGGTGGACTTGTGATAGTTGATTTTATATTTCAACTTGAATGAATCAGAGAATGCCCAGATATCTGGTTAAACATTATTTCTCGTTATGTGCATGAGGATATTTCTGGATGAGATGAGTGTTTGAACCAGCAGACTCAGTAAAGTAAATTACCTTCCCCAGTGTGAGTGGTTACCATCTAACCTGTTGAGGGCCTGAATAGGCAAAAAGGTAGAGGAATGAGGAGTTTGTTTCTTTTTTTTTTTTTGCCTCTCTGCTTGAGCTAGAACATCTCATCTCATCTTTTCCTGCTCTTAGAATGAGATTTTTGCTCATTTGTTTGTTTTTATTTTTTCTTTTTCATGTAAGTTTTATTTTTTCTTTTTCACATAAATGTATGTTTCGTTATTTTGTTATATCATAATTAGCCTCACATCTCTGATATTTTGGGAGGCACATACTTTTCTGAGACTCTTCCTATGAAACCAGAGTGTATCTACAAATGGTAACACTGGTAACTGTTTTCTTTCATTTTCTTTTTAAAATTTCTGCTTTTATTTTAGATTTAGGAGGTGCAGACGCAGGTTTATTACAAGGGCATATTGCATGATGCTGAGGTTTGGACTTCTGGTATCCAAATACTGAACACAGTACCCAGAGGTAGTTTCTCAACTCTTGCACCCCATCCTCCCTCATTTTGGAATCCCTACTCAGAGTGGGATTTATACCATTGGCTCACCTGGTTCTCAGGCCTTCAGATTCAGATTGAATTTCACCACTAGACTTTCCTGGGTCTCCAGCTTGCAGATGGCAGATTGGGGATATTTCAGTTTCCACAATTACGTGAGTCAATTCCTCATAATACATTTTCTTATATATATTTGTATATGATAATTACTACATATTATTTATATATGACAAGATATATATATATATATATATATATATATATATATGTATGTAATAGATGTGTGTTTTCTATTGATTCTGTTTCTCTGAGAACCCTGACTAATAAAATCTGTTGTCACCTTTGTTATAGACACCAAATATTTTGTTCATTTGGGCCTCCTTGGTCATAAGGTACAAAACAATCTAACCAAAAAAATATTGCCCCTAAGAAAAAGAAAAGAATTTATATTAGAAGTTTACTGAGCTGTGCACCAATTTAACTAGGCCTCAGGAAGACCTGGAGCCCAGGACACAAATGACAGGATGTTTTGAACCTAGCCCTTTTAAATTTTGGCTAGAATAACAGAGTAAGTAATAGAGCAGAGTACTGTGTATCTGGCTGACGTTGTCTTCTCAATATCTCTCTGTGCTATCTCCAGCCTTTCATCCCTTGCTAACACATTTTTTGTGCCAATATTTAGATTTCAATTGGGTTACAGCAATAACCTTGACAGGGAGGTGGTCGCTATAGCAGTTCACAGTGTTACCATTTGTAGTTGCATTTTGGTTTCATAGGAAGTAAGAATCTCTGTAAATTACATGGCCCCCAAAATACCAGAGAGGTTAGACTAATTATGGTACAACCAAATAATGGAACATAATGGGCCCTTCAAAATCATGGATGGAGAATTCAGAATGACATAGGAAAGTGTTGATGATATAATTTCAGCAAAAATTGAAGGGCAAGAAACTGCATAACCTGTATGATTCCAATTACATTAAAAATGAAGGCATCTACCTGAAAAATGAATATAAGCTTAATCATGATTATATCAAGACTGTAGATTATAGATAATTCATAGTTCCTTCTGAATATTTCCCCAAGATTTCTATGGGGGGACATCTATGAATTTTTATAAAAAATAAAATCTAAAAGCAAAAAGTTTAGTAAACATAAAACTATTAAATAAGTTTAAATTTTGATTATGAGGACTATACAACTTAACATATGTGAAAGTCTTAAAAAAGTGACTAGTAGGTACGCGGTAAATTCCCTTTTCTTTAAAACATTTTTTCTTTTCAGTACTGAGCCTTTATATGAAAGAATCCATGTAGGATACTGCATACAAAGGCCAAATTGGCATTGAATAAAATTTAAATCAATAAAGTAATAATGAAATGTGTCACAGAGAGGAAAAAACATTTTATGGGTTGGAGGAGCCTCTGAGGTGACTTTTAAACTGCAGGTTTTCTTTGATTTGCAGCATAATAAAGGGAATGAAATTTACATCTAAATTCACAATAGTGTATGGGTTTACATGTTCTCTGGGCTAATTGTCATTTCTGAATATCATTTAATGTGGTAATACTCTTTAACTCAGACTAATAACTTCACATGTAAACTTTTCCCATTAGGGTAAGGCAAAAGTATTAGAGTCTCCCCTGGTCTTAATTTATAGATGTCTAGATTTGAGAGTAAGTAAATATTTTTCAATGTAAAATACAATGGAAGCCAAGGTGTGGTGGAAATATTTCCTCTTCAGTTTTCCTATTTTTCTAGAGCTGGAAACTTTTTGTTAGTTCATTGTTCCGCCAGGAGCTTCTTTCTTTTCTTTTTGTTTTTAATTATCCTTGGCTTTTGTTTAAGAGGTCTCATGTATGTATTGGATCTATCCACCCTCTCCTCCAGGCATCACTTTGCTTTCTTAGCTGCGAATTTGATGCAGTTAATGTCTGCCTCGGTGTACCAATTACCAGCATTTAAGATAAAACCAAGCCACAGATTATACAAATGAAAGGAGAAAAAAATAACAGCACTTCGTATAAACAAGGGCAGAGAGACAATTTGTTCTAGTCAAGGATAAATAAAGTTAAACTCTACCCAAATTACCACGTGTCAAGCTAATCAAGGAAATGTTGTTTCTTCAATGCTATTGTGCAAAAATAATTGAAGTGACATTTTATAAAATCTGGCAGAGGTAAATGTTTTTTAAAGCAGGCCTGCAAACTTTCAGATATTTCAGCTCACCTTAAGAGCTTTTTGTATTGTGTGCTCAACTGAAATAATTGGAGAGCATAGCTTCAAGATGTGTTTTTTCTGCTTGAGAGAATCAGGGCCATCTCCTGGGGTTTGAAAGTAAACCCAGGTATGTTAAAGGGACCTCCAAAATCCCAGAGGATATCCTCAGGAGAATCACTCAGTTACATGTTTTTGATTTTTGGTTGTTCATTTCTATCCTTTCATATTATTCATCAGTGTGCTCTTTGTGAAATCCATTTATCTGTTGTGTTTTCTTGCATATTGTATATGAAATATCTTGGTAATAAATCAACTTTCTTGAAAGAATTTGTTCAAGTCTTATTCAGAAATTAATTTTGACTTTTATTGGGGCAGTTATCAAGTAGAAAGACTAAACAAAGATGAATAACATTCATTCTTTTTGTTCCTCATTCTATTCTTTTCTGAGGTCAATGTTGCTTAAGGTTATAAAATGAAAGTTCTACAAATCACAATCACATAACTGTCAGGAACCTTATTAAATTTCATTCAATCCCATACCAGCTCTTAAGGGACCATCGCTATCTTCCAATTTACACAAAGATTGAATAAAAACTGATAAAAAATTTATGGGATTGAAAAGTCATCCTAAATTTGATCTACTATTGCTGGAGAGAAAACTAGGCCAAGAAGTTTAGCCTATTAGGCAGAGGGGAGCCCTGGCCAGCTTGTGAACAGAGGAGTGACATGATTAAATCTGGCAGTGACACACAAAATTGATTCTTTGATCATCACTTACACTTTTTTTCTTTGTTATAAAGGCATAACATGTATTGTAACAAGCCAAAGCATTCAGACTTGGGAAGTTAAATCATGGTGCGGACATTGCTCACGAAATATTCGTGGAGTCTTCTACATTTTCGAGGCGTCCTTGGAGTTAGTTACTAGTTCTGGCTGCCAGTCTAAGGGTGAGATGTGTCATGTTTGAGCTAAGGCAGGAAGGAGCTAATGTGTCTTCCCCATCCCTTTCTCCCACTCAGTGGTAGCATTGGAGACCAATGGTTGAGTTACAGGGACAGGAGATGGAAGCTGCTGGTAGCAACCAAAAGAAGTAGAGTTTTCCTGGAACAATGTCCAGAAAGAAAGATAGCCATTCTGGAGATCAATGTGGCAGTTAGCAGTGAAATTAAGAATGACATGATTATGAATTAGCAATCCCTGTTTCTGGTTCTTTGCCTAGTTAAAAAATATCACACAGGTCTATTAAAGAGAAGTGTCTAAGATCATCAGATTTCCCCTTCTTCCCTTGCTGACATGCTCTTTGTGCTGAACTTTAGATTTCAATTGGGGTACAGTGTATTTATGGTAATGAACAATTTGAAGTGATCTGTGTGTTCATTTCCGGAAAAATAAGTAATATATCATAATCAATAAGCTGGATACATATAGAAAAATGGATAGATTTTTAAATGTCGTACCATATAGCATAGTTTTTATTATTTGTATACATTTAGGGGGTACAAGAGCAGTTTTGTTACATGGATGTATTGCACAGTGGTGAAGTCTGGGCTTTGGTGTAACCATCACCTGAATAAGGTACATTGTACCCACTAAGCACTTTCTCATCCATCACCCCCCACCTTTCTGAGTCTCCAATGTGTATTATTCCACACTTTATGTCCATAATGCATAGTTTTGAATTATAAATTAAGGAACAGTCAAGAACTATAGAATAGCATCATTTATATAAACTGAAAACCCCCAAACACACTTGTACACTAACATGATATCTTTTACAAGGTTATATACATAGCCAAGATCATGAGGAGGAAAGGGAAAGGAAATTGGCACTAAAAATTAAGCAAAAAATAAAAATAAAAAATAAAACAAGATAAGGGCTTTTCACAGAACAACTGAGAAATATGTTTAACTCAGCTTTGTAAATCTGAGGTGACAACAAAATTAGAAGGAAAAAAATAATTACCTGTCCACTTCAAATTCCACCTGGTGATAAATCTACATTAATACAGTGGTGAGCCTCCTCTTATGCTATGCTCACAACAGCACATGAGATTCACCTTTGCATAAACCTGTATTGCCTCAATTGTTGGGACATATCTCATTATCAAGGTGACCTTGGTTAGAGATTCATAAAACATCAGGTGAAAACTTTCTTAGCACCTAGTCTAAATAACCTCATTTTAACTAATGCTAACCCAAATAACAAAAATTACCTTTTCAAACCAAAAGAAAAATTAAAGGGTCAGGGTTAGCATTGAAGGTCAGGTCTCCCATATCCCTAATCAGCACTATTTCCGTTATGCCCTGTTACATATAAAAATATGGGGAAGGTCTGAAAAAGATCAAAATAAACATGATCAATCTAAATATTATACTAACTCATGTTATACCAATTATGCCTGCCACTTGAAAAATGTATTTTAAGATGATTTTTTCAAGTACTCAGGCAATATTTACAGAGAAAACTGTGATGGTATTAGAGGCTAAGCTGTTGATTACAAACAGGTGAATTTTCAGCTTTATGTGATTTGCCTAGAGAGGCAGCAAAATGAGTTGAAGTGGAAACAGTCCACTCTCTGGCCCTATTAATCTTTATGGAATTTGATCCCTACATTCAAGTAAAAGAGAGCTCTTTAGCTCTCATTCAGCCTTGTCATTATATTGGCTCAAACATAGAAAGTGTAAATAATTAAGAAACTTTAAAAGTGTCCAATTGTAAGGGCACTCAAAAACTTTTCTCCCTAAAAGGTATATCTACTGGAATTTTAATCAGAGAAGACAGACATTTTAATTCCAAACATTTTTTTTCCTATAGTATTCAGTCTCTGGAATATCTCCAAGGAAATTTGCATACTATATAGAGTTGAGATAGATTCATGAGTGGCGAGAATTAACTCCTGAAGCTGCTACTCCCCCAAGTCTTTCATTGAAGGTGACTTTGATGATGGCCAGCATATGTGTAGGATAAGCCATAATGTGCATTGCCTTGGTAAGTCAAATTGAAAATGTATATGCTCTTTAGGGATTTTATATAGGTGTTGTCTCCATATTCCCATATAAATTTGCAAATATAGATTATTTTGAGTAACACTATAGTCTTTTTCAATTCATGTCAAAGAATAAAAGAAGAATAATAACAGATATTAAAATCACATGACAACAGATTATTTTGATCTCAAAATATTGTTGTCTGTATTCTGTATTTCACTCTAACCTTTGATGTAGACTTCTGCAGTCATATAAGTACCATAAGTTTTAACATTTGTATCTGAAATAAATCTTCTTTCCAGGAAGTCTAGAAGTAGAACACAATCATTTAGTATCTTGCTGGATCAAATAATATTATTTATGACTATTTTAATGTTGGTGCCAGAGTTTGAAGTTGATACTTTTTGTGGGATTGTAAATTGATATAATTCTTATGATCAATTATCTATGTGAGCTAAAAGATAATTTTTAAAAATCAATTTTGTGTCTACCAGCTGTGTGACCTTGAATATATATTGGTCTTCCTGAGTTGACTTAATTATACAATACTACTGCCCCTCAGAGGTATCATATATTGTGCAATTACCATGGGGTTAGAATTATGCTGTGAGGCTTACATATCACACTAGAACTGTGCAAGGTAGATGTGATTAACTGCTTTGAGTTTCAGTTTATCTGTAATATAGGGAAAAATTAAGTTACCCACAGTCTTACAAGTGGCCAATGGCAGAGCCAGGAATTGAACCTAAGTCTGTTTTGCTCTATGATCTAGGGCACTTTTAACTGCACACTATACTGCCTAAGGTTTGTCCTCTTCCTCACCCTTCTGTGGCAAGGGTATCCCAACCCTGTATACTCTGTGGGCTGACATTGGTACATTATTTTCTTCTTCCTTCCCATATATGTTTGAACTTCCTTCTAATGTTACCAAAATGCCCGGATTTCAGTCTAGATCTTGTTGCCCGCCTCACAGAAAGTCAATCACTGAGACAATGAGTATTGCCAGGAAAGAAGAATTTACTTGGGTGCTACAGCTGAGGAGAACAGGAGATCAGTCTCAAATCTATCTCCCTGACCAACTATAGTTGCGGAGTTACATAGAGGGGAAGGAATGTAACTAAGTGTGGAAACACAGGAATTAGAGACGGGTAAGGAAGATGAGTTGGCCAACAGGAAGCAGGTGGTCAGTTAGGCAGTCATGACAGGTCAGAGCCTTGCTGTCTTATTGTCCAGATGCAATGATCTGGTGAGTTTTAGTTCCTTGATACTCTCTGGAAGGCCTCATGGTTGGCTTCCTGAGAAAGAAGCTCAAATAAGGTAAGTGCAAGTTTTAAGCTTTAATGCTAGGAGGGTCAGCCGGGTGTGGTGGCTCACATCTGTAATCTCAGCACTTTGGGAGGCCAAGGTAGGCAAATCACGAGGGCAGGAGTTTGAGATCAGCCTGGCCATGTGGTGAAACCCCGTCTCTACTAAAAATACAAAAAATGAGCTTAGTGTAGTGGCAGCACCTATAATCCCCGCTACTGGGGAGGCTGAGGCAGGAGAATTGCTTGAATCTGGGAGGCAGAGGTTGCAGTGAATTGAGATAGCACCACTGCACTCCTGCCTGGACAATAGAGTGAGACTGTCTCAAAAAAAAAAAAAAGGGTCAGTTCCTATGGTTATCCTAAAAGACAGCAAATTTCAGTTCTATGGAACTATTGGGCTGGTTTCACCAATATACTAATTTAGGTCAAGGACAACTGGATTTTCATCTAGTTTTTTCTCTGTCTTTTTTATTTTTTGAAAGAAACAACAACAACAACAACAACAAACCCAGTAGTCTTTTCAAAACACTAATCTGATTATGTTAATATCCTATACTAAACGTCATTTGTGGTTTTTGATTGTTCTCAAATAAAGTCTAAAATACTTACCAAGGTTTTCAAACTTTGTTCGATCAGACTCCCTGCCATCTGCCTGGGCGCTCCTGCTCCGCACTGTGCTCTCAACTTGGATACTCTCAGCTCTGATGCGCCACACATCTTCCTGTTATTTGTCTTTTACAAGCACTCTTTTTTCTTGGAGAGGTTTCTCCTACTCTTCACCGACTAACTTTCTTAAGCAAGTGTTTTCTCATGTATAGCCAGTCGGTTTCCATGGTTAAATGTTTGAAATTAAAAGCATTGCATTACTTCCTAGCACTGATCTTAGTTCATAATGTTTTCTGTGCATTTGTTGACTATCATCACACAAAAAATCCACACCACCTACTAATCAGGGTTTTCCAGAGAAACAGAAACAACGGGAACTATATATCTCTTTAGAAAACAATTTTATGTCTACCAGTTGTGTGATTTTGAACATATATCACACATATAGAGAGGTGTTTTTATTTATTTATGACATTTCAGCTTCTATCTTAAATACAGGGGGTACATGTGTAGGATGGTTACATGAGTAGATTGGACACAGGCAGTGAGCATAGTACCAATAGGTAGTTTTTCAGCCTATGCCCCCCTTTTCCTCCCACCTCTCGTAGTCTCCATGTCTATTGTTCCCATGTTATATCCATGTGTACTCAATATTTAGCTCCCACTTACAAGCGAAAACATGTGGTATTTGTTTTTCTGCTTCTGTTTTAGTTTGCTTAGGATAGTGGCCTCCAGGTCCATCCATGTTGCTGCAAAGGATATAATTTTTTTTTTAAGGCTGCATAGTATTTTATGGTGTATGTACCACATTTTCTTTATGCAGTCTACAGTCCATGGACACCTAGGTTGATTTCATGCCTTCGTTATTGTGAATAGTGCTGCAATGAATATACGCATGCATGCATCTTTTTGGTAGAACAATTTATTTCCTTTTGGGTATATACCTAGTATTGAAATTGTTTGGTCAAATAATGACTTTGTTTTAAGTTCTTTGATAAATCTCCAAACTGCTTTTCACAGTAACTGAGCTAATTTACACTCCCATCAGTAGTGTACAAGCATTCCCTTTTCTTGGCAACCTTGCCAGGATCTGTTGTTTATTGGCTTTTGTATAGTAAGCATTCTGACTGGTATGAGATAGTATCTCATTGTGGTTTTCATTTGCATTTTTCTCAGGGTGTTTACTAGGGAAATTGACTCATGTGATTATGGAGGCTAAGAAGTTTCATGTGGCCTAAAACAAAGAGATGCAGGGAATCATGGACCAGTCCAAGTCCAAAGTCTGAGAACCAGGGGGCCACTGATGCAAGTCCCAGAGTCCAAAGTCTGGAGAACCTGTAGTTCTTATGTCCAAGGGTAAGAGAGGTGAGTGTTCCAGCTCCAGAAGAGAGAGAGGGCAAATGCACCTTTCCTCTGCAGTTTTGTTTCATCAGGGCACTCAGTCAATTGGGTAGTGCCCACTCTCTTGGATTAGGGAAGATCTTCCTTACTCAGTCCACTGATTTAAATGTCAGTGTCTTTCAGAAACCCCTCACAGACACACCTAGAAATAACGCTTCACTAGCTATTTGGGTATCCCTTAATTCAGTGAAATTGACACCTAACCTTAATTATGACAACCATTTTTGAGAGATGGGGAAGATGTCTGCTTCTGGTCAAGATAGAATGAATGGCAAGGACCAGATTTACCCTTTCATCTGCAATAACCAAAAAACTGGCAAATATATGAAAAATAGCTTTGAAGACATTGAACATCAGGCAATAAAAGAGTGATTCCTGAGAGGTGGAAAACAAATGACGTGAGCCCCAGAGTTTTCAAGCTGTGAAAGAGGAACCAAGACGGATCCCAGAGTTGAAGAAATGTAGCTGAAAGCACAGAACAACCGATGCCACTAGAGATCACAAAACAAAGTACTGGAGAAGAGAAAGCTGCACAAAGAAAGCAGTCCAGGGCCGTGTGGTGGCTCATGCCTGAATTCCCAGCACTTTTGGAGGCTGAGGTGGGTGGATCACTTGAGGTCAGGAGTTTCAGCCTGGTCAACATGGCAAAACCCTCATCTCTACTGAAAATACAAAAATTAGCTGTATGTGGTGGCACATACCTGTGGTCCCAGCTACTTGGGAGGCTGAGACATGAGAACTGCTTGAACCCAGGAGCTAGAGGTTGCAGTAAGCTGAGATTGTGTCACTGTACTCCAGCCTGGGCAACAGAGTGAAACTCTGTCTCAAAAAAGAAAGCTCTCCAAAGATCCACAGAGGGTTCTGCTCAAGTATTCAGCTGAGTACTGATTAGTGCCTGTATGTGAGAAAACTGCTATCTGGTATTAGTGAAAGAACCACCCGAAAAGAAGAGAGGTAATAGCACTTGTTGAGCATGCACAGTTAGAAATAGTTTCTGTTTCCACTACTGGACTGGAAAAGCACATGATCCATGAAGTATTTAGTAGAGTGCATAAAGGAGTCTTGCATCAGTGGTGGGTAATAATTATTCCCCGACTGAGCATTGCTTCAGTGCCATCTAATGATTATCAATGGCAAGATCCAAAAGGATTGAACTCTTTCCAAGTAACTTTACTGCATTTAAGAAGAAAGCTCAAGAATATTTGTAGGGAACACAAAAATATCCAGCATCCAACGAGGTAAGCTGTCAATGTCTGGTACTTGATCAATACTTATGAGGCTGGCAAAGAATCACAAAAATACTGTTCATAATGAGGAGAGAGTAAATAAAAAGCAACTCAGAACTGATATTATAGATACTAAAATTATCAGACAAGAACATTAAACAATTATTATAATTGTATTATGTATGTCATCAGGTTAATTAGACACACAGAAGGCATGAAACACACCCAGTTGAACATCTGGGGAGAAAACTGTGATGAAGGAGATGAAAAATACACTGGAAAGGATTAACAGCCTATTACACATTGTAGAATAAAAGATTAGTAAACATGAAGACATAACAGTAGAAACTAAAAAAATAAAAAATAAAACAGATGTAATAGAATGAGAAATGAACAGGACATTAGTGAGCTATAGGAAAACCTCAAGTAGCCTAATATGTGAATATGTGTCTGAATGGTGTCCCTGAAGGAGAAGAGGAGATTATTAGAACAAATCATGAACAATTTTCCTTCCAAATTTGTTGAAAAGTATAGGCCCACACTAAAGGAACTTCACACAATCATAAGACCTGTTAAGAACACTACACCATTATATATTTTATTCAAATTACTCAATGCCAGTTATAAAGAGAAAATTTTATGTAAGTAGCCAGAGGAATGATGAGGATGAAAGTACATTTCTTTTCTAAGAAATTTTTATTTTAAGTTCTGGGGTACATGTACAGATGTGCAGGTTTGTTACATCGGTAAACATGTGCCATGGTGGTTTGCTGCACCTATCAATCCATCACCTAGGTATTGAGTCCAGCATCCATTAACTATTTTTCCTAATGAAAGTGCATATCTTATCTGAAACAATGAAAGTGAGGAAATGGTGAAGCAACATCTTTAAAATACTGAAAAAAAAAAAAAAGAAATTCAACCTAGAATTTAATATCCAATAAGAATGTTTAAAGTCAAGGCAAATATACTTTTTTCAGATACCCCAAAATGGAAAGAATTGATCACTAACAGACTCTCACTACAGAAATATTAAAGGAATTGCTTCAGGCTAAAGAAAAATGATACCAGATGGAAATAGGGTCCTAGACAAAGGAAGACAGAGTACTGGAAATTGTAGCTACATAATAAAATATAGAATTTGAAACTTGATTTTTAAATATCTTTAAAAGATCATTGGCCATTTAAACAAAAACAGCCACATAGTGTGGGTTTATAACATGTGTAAAAGCAAAAGATATGACAACACTAGCACAAGGGGGAGGCAGATAACTTGGAGTATGATATTATAAAAATGTTATGTATATAATATTTTGTGTATATAATATATAATATATTATATATAATGTATTTTAATATATATATAATATATAATATAATGTATGGGAGGTGTTGTAGGATTACTAGAAGGTAGACTGTAATAAAGATGAATACCATAAATCTTAAAGCAACCACTAAAGCTACTAAAATAAAAAGACAAAGAATTATGGGCAGTAAACCAACAAAGGAGATAAAAAGAACTTACAAAAATATTTAATTTATCCAAAAGAAGAAAAAAGGAAACTGAAAGATAAAACTAATAGAAAACAAGTAGTAAAGACTGAAAACTTACAATAGAAATAATTATATTAAATGTAAACACTTTAAATATCTCAAGTGAAAATCAGGGATTCAAAAAAACTTTTATTTTGGGTTTAGGAGTACATGTGCAGGTTTGTTACTTAGGTAAACTTGAGTCACAGGAGTTTATTGTACATATTATTTCATTACTCAGGCATTAAGCTCACTACCAATGGTTTTTTTTTTTTTCTGTTCCTCTCCCTCTTCCCACCCTCCACCCTAAAGTAGATTCCAGTGTCTGTTTTTTCCTTCTTTGTGTTCATAAGTTCTCAACATTTAGCTCTCACTTATAAGTGAGAACACGCAGTATTTGGTTTTCTGTTCCTGCATTAGTTTGCTAAGGACAATGGCCTCCATCTCCATTCCATGTCCCTGCAAAGGACATGATCTTGTTCTTTTTTACGGAAAAGCAGGGATTTTTTGATTAAACAGCAAGACAGTGCGTATGGTGCCTACAAGAAATGTACTTTAGGCTGTGTGCGGTGGCTCATGCCTGTAATCCTAGCACTCTGGGAGGCTGAGGTGGGCAGATCACCTGAGGTCAGGAGTTTGAGACCAGCCTGGGCAAGATGGTGAAACACCATCTCTACTAAAAATACAAAAAAATTAGCTGGGCATGGTGGCATGCACCTGTAGTCCCAGCAACTTGGGAAGCTGAGGCAGGAGAATCACTAGAACCTGGGAGATGGAGGTTGCAGTGAGCCAAGATTGCACCACTGCAGCCTGGGCACAGAGTGAGATTCTGTCCCCAAGAAAAAAAAAAGGAAAAGAAATGCATTTTAAATATAAAAAAATGAACACGTTAAAAGTAAAAAAATGAAAAAATACATTATACTTATATTAATAGTATAAATCAGGAGTGATTATATATTAAATCGGACAAAGCAGGTTTCAGAGAAAAGATTCTTACTAGGGGAAAAGATCATTGCATAATGATAAATGGATGAGTTTACCAAGAAGACAACAATTCTAAATCTCCATGTACCTAATAATAGATCTTCAAAATGCATAGCCCGAGAAATGGATAGAACTGCAAGTATAGACAGATAAAGCCACAATTTTAGTCATATACCTCTCTAATAGTTGATAGGATAATAGAAATTTGGCACAGAAGACTAAAAAATGTTAAGATAAAAATTTTCCACAAATTTATTTATAGAATCAATGCATTCTCAATATAAGTTCCAGCAGATTTTGTGTGTGTGTGTGTGTGTATAAATAGACAAACTGATTCTAAAATCCTTGTGGAAATATAAAAGACCTGGAATAGCTCAGACTTCCTTGAAAAAAACTAAAGTCGAAGGACTTGCATGACCTAATTTAAGACAATATGATGCTGCATCATCAAGACAGTATAGAGATTGTGGTTATGGTTTCCCAGGTGTATACTTATGTCAAAATGAATCACATTGTATACTTTAAATGTGTGCAGTCTATTGTGTATCAATTATACCTTAATAAAGCTGTTAAAAATGATTACTACTAATAAATAATGATTTTCAAGTAATAGCAATAATTCAAAAAAAAAAAAAAAAACACCAGAAAATGACAGAGCTACACTTTTACTTTTAGTACAAGCTGGTTGGTACATAGCAAGGTCAAAAACAACAAGATAATAAAGTAAAAAATAAGTAGGCTGAGAAAAAAATAAAATTTCTAGAAAATTATTTGATACGTGGATTGAAGACATTATTTATTTTTTGCAGACAGTTATTAATATATCACATTCTGCTTATTTTGCCTTGATATATTGATTAAAGCTTGTATGAAATGACCACCTGTCTCAAGACATTTAAAACTTATGCATCCAAAACACCAAGTGAATCCTGTGCAATTGATAAATGAGTATCTAGACTTATTTAGCAAGATAATCAGGCTCTCCTCCTCGCCACAACCCATTTAAAGATTTCTGTGCTTTGAGGGGTAGCTTGTTTAGCTATATTGGCCGCTAAAACCTAGTCCTGAACTGAACTGAATTAAGAAGCACACCTTTTATTCACAGAGATATATCTTTAGTGATAGGAACAAGGATACTTGTTCTATCAATTCATAAAATACTTGTTTTAAAAATATGGCTTATTTCATTCTTATTTTTGGAAATCTTTTAATGTATTTATGATGTATACTCTGTGATAGTTATATATACATAATATTTATAAATGAGCATGCATATTCTAAGGAAGAATCCAAAGTAAAAACAAGTCTCTTGAGAACATTCATGAAGCATGCAAACTGTCCAAGTGAGTGCTGCGGAATTCAGAGAATTTATGAGTGTGTTTCTTACAATTTGCCCTACAGGGCTAGTTCAAGTTTGAGCTTAATAATGTTGGAATTTAATAGCCTTGAAAAATATAGCATTTGGACATATTCTATTTTGTGTTTTATAGAAATGTTGTTGAGATGCTTGACTTGCAATACAACTATTTATACTAAACCCGAAAAGACTTCAAAGTGAGAGAAATACTGGAAATTTTATCCAGTTCTACTGAATGGTGAGGGACATGCAGAATGTGGAATTAAGATCATGCCTGTATCTTTCCAATCAATATTATTTATTAAGGGAAGCAAAGGCTTGAAAAGAGTCAAAGAACAATAGCCACACACCCAGAGTTTACTAAAACTCCCTAAATCAGTTAAGTAGCAAATTCATTGCAGTTTTGCTGTGATTGTGGAAATATTTTGATTCATTATTTAGAAAAAAGATCAAAATACACAGCTGTATGATAATGTTTTCAAGTGTCTGTGCTAAATACATTTGATATCTGCCTTTCTAGTTTTATTTTTAAACAAATAGCAGTTGCCTTTGACATATGGAATCACATTTTATTATGATTATGCTTTTAAAATCTATATACTTTATGAACATTTTATGTTATATGTTTTCTTAAATATCAGAAAAAAGTTCACAGATAAATATATAAGGGAAACTTTATATATCATTTCACATTTTTCACTTTTTATAAAATCATTTAAATATATTTATAAGCAATGTGATTTTAATTTTATAACTTTTCTGAGTTTTTTAATTAAAAAATTCAGAAATTAAAAAGTCATTTGCTAACTTTATATACTTGATCTTTGATTTTAAATGCAGAAATTTATATCATAAGACACTGATAATGAGAATATGCTGTATAAGATACTCTGCATCTCTACAGGTAAGTTATTTTAATTGCCACATTTTCCTCATTATAAAATATTTTTATATGTAATATAGAAGGAATAACTTGTACTCTCTTTTCTGTCCTTCATTCTCTTTTAAAAATTGTTATATTCGTATGAACAGACATTTCTCAAAAGAAGACATACAAGCAGCTAACAAATACATGAAAAAACGATCAATATCAGTAATTGTTAGAGAGATGCAAATCAAACCCACAGTGAGATTCTATCTTACACCAGTCAGAATGACTATTACTAAAACTTCAGAAAATGACATGTGTTGAAGATGTTGTGGATAGAAGAGAACACATACATTGTTGGTGGGAATTTAAATTAGTTTCATCCCTGTGGAAAATAATTTGGAGATTTCTCAAAAACCTAAAAATAGAATTACCATTCAACCCAGCAGTCCCCTTACTGGGTATATACCCAAAGGAAAACAAATTATTCTACCAGAAAGATACCTGCACTCATATGTTTATTGCAGCACTATTCACATTAGCAAAGACATGGAATCTACCCAGGTGTCCATCAACAGTGAACTGGTGACCTAGATAAAGTAAATGTGGTACTTGTATATCATGGAATACTACATAGCCATAATAAGAAAAAAATTGGCCAGGTGCGATGGCTAACGCCTGTAATCCCAGCACTTTGTGAGGCCAAGGCGGGTGGATTATGAGGTCAAGAGATCGAGACCATCTTGGCCAACATGGTAAAACCCTGTTTCTACTAAAAATACAAAAATTAGCCTGGTGTGGTAGTGTGCACCTGTAGTCCCAGGTACTCAGGAAGCTGAGGCATGAGAATTGCTTGAACCTGTGAGGTAGAGGTTACAGTGAGCCACGATCATGCCACTGCACTCCTGCCTGGCAACAGAGAGAGACTCCGTCTCAAAAAAAAAAGAAAAAAACAGAAAAAGAAATTATGTCCTTGGTAGCAACATGGATGGAGTTGAAGGCCATTATCCTAAGCAAATTAAAGCAGAGACAGAAAACCAAATACCCCATGTACTTAGTTACAAGTGAAAGCTAAAAGTTGGGTACACATGGACACAAAGATGAGAATAATGAACACTGGAGATTCCAAAAGGTGGGAGGGAGGAGAAAGCCAAAGGTTGCAAAAACTACCTATAGGGTACTATGTTGCCTATTTGGGCAATGGGATCATGAGAAGCCCAAATCTCAGCATCAAGCAATATATCCATGTAATGAATCTGCACATAGACATATCCCCTGAATCAGAAATTTAAAAATAGGTAAATAAAATTGTCATATTAGGGATGCATGCTTTTTTTGATAACAGCTTTATTGAGGAGAGATGGCATATGATAAACTACACACACCTAAGGTATACAAGTTTGGGTGTATGATGCACCCATGAAATCATGACCACAATCAAGATGGGGTGCATATCTATCACGCCCAATAGTTTCCTCATGCTTCTTTGGCATCCCTCACTCTCATCCTGCACAAACCTCTCCCTCACCTCTGCCATGTCCTTAGACAACCATGGATCTGCTTTCTATCACTATAGGTTAGTTTACATTTTCTATAGTTTGACATACATGGAATTACACAGTAAGTACTACTTTCTGTCTGATTTCTTTCACCCAGCATAATTATTTTGAAATCCTTCCATGTTTGTAGTATATACTAATAAGTCTCTTCTTTTTATTGCTGAGTAGTATTCCCTTACAGGATATACCACAATTTGTTCATTCATTTACCTGTTGATGGAGTTTTAGACTGTTTACAGTTTTGGGCTATTACAAATATATCTCTTATAGATATTTATGTACAAGACTTTGTGGTATGTACATTTTTAAATTTTACAGCAGCTTCCAAACAGTTTCCAGAGCAATTCTACCATTTTACATTCTCAGCAGGATACAGGAGTTGTAGTCCTGCCATATCCTTGCCAATACTTCATATGCTTACTTAAATTTTTTTTTAGCTATGTTAATGGGTACCTAGTGCTATATGGTTGTGGTTTAATTTGCATTTTCCTAATGGCTAATGTTGAATATTGTTTCATATGCTTTCTTGCCATTCATATATATATATATATATATATATATATATATATTTTGTTTAAATCTTTTGTCCTCTACATTTAAAAAAACTGGATTACTTCATTTCTTATTGCTGAATTTTGAGAGTTCTTTACATAGTCTGAATACAAATCCTTTTTCAAATATACACTTTGCAAATGTCATCTACAAATCTGTTGCTTGTCTTTTCATTGTCTCAAGGATGTCTTTCAAGGAGAAGTTTTAAATTTTGATGAAGTCCTATTTATCAATTTGTTCTGTTGTAAATCATGATTTTGGTGACATAGCTAAGAAGTATTTGCCTAACTCAAGTCACAAAGGCTTTTTGCTATGGTTTTCTTCTGAAAGTTTTTTCAGTTTTTGCATTCAGGTCTATGACCCTTTTTGAGTTAATGTTTGTGGTGTGAGCTATGGATCAAAGTTCTGTTTTGCATACAGATATCCAATTTTTGCAGCACCATTTGTTTAAAACATTGTCCTTGCTCCAATGAATTGTCTTTGTGTTTTTATTAGAAATCAAGTGTGTATATGTGTTTGGGCTTCTTTCTAGACTCTCTATTCTATTACAGTGATCTACTTATTACTATTTTTTTTTTTATTGTACTTTAGGTTCTGGGGCACATGTGCAGATCTTGCAGGATTGTTGCATATGTACATACACAGCAAGGTGGTTTACCACCTTCATCCCCCCATCACCGGTATCTGGTATTTCTCCCTATGTTATCCCTCCCCACCTTCCCTACTCCCTGCTGTCCCTCCGCTAGCCCTCCCAGCTGATGGCAGTGTGTGATGCTCTCCTCCCTGTGTTGGTGTTTTATGACAATGTCTTACATTCTTGATTACCAAAGCTTTTAAGAAGTCTTTAAATCGGGTAGAAGTCATCCTTCAATTTTGGTCTTCTTTTTGAAAGTTCATTTGGATATTCTAGGAACTCTGCCTTTCCATATGAGAAGTTAGAATCAGTTTGCCATTTTCTACCAAAAAAGTCTGCTTCAATTTTGATTGTGATTTAATTGAATTTATAGATCAATTTTAATTGAATTTGGGAAAAATGGACAGTTTCACAATATGCTTTCTGATTTATAAACATCGTATATCTTTTATTTATTTAGGTCTTTTTCAGTTTCTGTTAACATTATCTTTTAGTTTAATGTGTTCATGTCTTGCATATATTTTATCATATTTATCCTAGTAATTTCATATTTTTGATGCTATTGTAAATGATATATTTAAAAATTTCAACTTCTAATTTTTATTGTTCTGGCAAATAGAAATATAATTTATTTTTGTGTGTTGATTTTGTATCCTGAAACTTTTCTAAATTCACATATTAGTTATAGATGCTTTACTGTAAATTCCATTGTGTTTTTTACATAGACAATCATGTCATCTGTGAATAGTGACAGTTTTGCTCCTTTTTTTTTTTTCCAAACTGAATGCCCTTTAGTTACTTTTGTTACCTTATTGCCCTGGCTAAAATCTCTAGTACAATGTTGAATGTAACTGGTGAGAATGGACATCCTTGCTTTGTTGCTGTTCTCAGGGAAAAAATTCTGTCTTTTATCAATATTTTTGATGTTAGCTGTTTGTTTTATGTAGCTGCCTGTATTGAGTTGAGGAAGTTTTCTTCTACTTGTAATTTGCTGAGTTTTTATCCAAAATAATGTTGGATTTTGTCAAATGTACTTCTGTATTTACTGAGATGATAATACAGTTTGTTTTCAATTTGAGAACAAACAACATTAAGGTGAATTACATTAATTTTTGAATACTGAATCAACTGTGCATTCCTGAGATATACTCAAGTTGTTCATCATATAATATCATTATTATAAAATGTTGAAGTCATTTTGCTAAAATGTTCTTAGAAATTTTATATCCATGATCATAAGTTATTAATCTGTAGTTTTCTTGTCTTACAACATCTTTGATTTTTGTACCAGAATAATTCTAGTGTCATGAATAGGTTGGAAACTATTTTTTCACATTTCAAATTTCTGCAAGAGCTTGTATAGAATTGCTACTTCTTTGTTAAATGTTTGCCAGACTTCAACAGTGAAGTCATCTGGGCTTGGAATTTTGTTTTGGAAAAACGTTGAATGTTAAAAACTATTTTTTTGATATGGGTCTATCTAGATCATTGATTTCTTCTTGAGTGAGTGTTGATAGCTTGTGTCTTTCAAAGAATTTGTCCATTTCATCTAAGTTATTACATTTATTAGTATAAAGTTGTTTATAATGTTCCCTTATCTATAGAATCTGTAGTGATTTCACTTCTCTCACTCATGATACTGGTAATATTGATAATTTGTTCTCTCTCTCTCTCGTGTGGGGGTGTGTCTGTATGTAAAAAGTCTGGCTAGAGGTTTAGCAATATTTTTGGTAAATAAAAAGAACGAGATTTTGGTCTTATTGTTTTCCTCTTATTTTACTGTTTTCTATTTCATTTACTTCCACTTTCATCTTAATTATTTCTCCTGCTACCTTTAGATTTAAATTGCTGTTCTAATTTCTCAAAATCGATGCTGAGATAATCCAGTTGAGGCTTCCTTCTTCTACTCCTTCTCCTCTTTATTTTTGATATATGTGTTCAGTGCTATAAATTTTGTCCCAATTACTGCTTTAGGAGCATTCTTCAAAGTTTGATATGTTGTGTTTTTATTTTCATTCATCTAAAACAATTTGTAATTTTTATGTTAGTTTCTTCTTTGACATGGGTTATTTAAGAGGATGTTATTTTATTTCTACATATCTTGAGATTTTCCATAGACGTTCCCATTGTTGATTTTATTTTAATTTCATTGTGTTCAGAGAACATACTTTATCTGACCTGGATTATGATCCAGAGTATAATCTGTCTTTGCAATTGTTTCATATGCACTTTTGCTGTTGGTAGGAGGAGTGTCCTAAAAACGTCAATTAGGTCATTTGTTTATAATGTTAAGGTCTTCCATCCTTACTGATATTCTGTCTACTTTATCTATCAATTATTCCTGGCTGTATTTGTGGTCGTCTACTTGTACTTTCAGTCCTATATCTCTTCTTTTGCTTCATATATTGTTAACCTCTGTTAGCAGGTACATAAATGTTTAGGATTTTAAAAATCTTTTGCTTAGCACATAATGGACAAAGCTTTTATTGGCATCTTAGCAAGATACATGGAAAGATATATGCAAAATATAACTAAATGTAACATAGCTTAATCTACTTGGAGTTGTCTTCATTTCATATGCTTCAAATGCTCTTCTTTTTGTTTTACAAGGCAATATGGAGATGTGGACATTTCTCTTCCTACAATTATTAGCTTAATATTAAACTTATTTTCTGTTTCTGGTAGTATGTGTTTATGACTTTGACTTTCTAGGTGTCCAACATTTAAATTCAGTGCTCAATCATCAAAATCAAAGATATTTTATCTTATCAATTTCAAAGCTATTTTATATGGAAATTAAACTCCACACATGCAGTTTCAAGTACAGACCTCATTGAAGAGATGACAACGTTGGTAGTCATGACCAAGTTTGCCCATATGCAGGCAATGTCAATTATGCATTGATTGCTATCTAAATGACACTAAGTATAAGACATATACCTTGATGTTTAAATGTGAAAAAATTTATCTTAAAGTCTACAAAATATAGTTCATGCCAGATAGGAGTATTGTATTCTATATGGTAATGATGAATCAGCCAAATTACTGTTCCCATAGAGCTTACATTCTAGTGTGTATAGGCCAATATGAAATAAGCACAAGATAAATGAGATAATTCTTACCCATGGTATATACTAAGAAGAAAAGAAGGAGCAATGCAGTAGGAGGTTAAAGGGGTAGGGTGAAGGTGCTATTAATTGGACTGTCAGTGAAGGCCTTTCTGAGGATGTCATTAGTGAGTTGAATGACACTGAGACCTGAACTGGGAGAGAAAGCCATTGGGGATGACCCAGGGAATAGCATTTGAAGCAGAAGGAGCAACAAGCAGAAGGGCTCTTGATCAGGCATGAGCTTGGTGCTGGAGAAACATAAAGAGTCAACATGGCTGGAGTTTAGTAAGAATGGTAGCAGGTGAAGGTGAAGAAGCAGGTTGTGAAACTGTTTTTGCTTTAGTTTCCCTAAAGTTGAACCAGAAGATTAATGTGTTTTCTTTTAGAAAAACACATTAGACATATTACTGTGCATGGGTGTGTTTCATTTCAACTCTGTGTGGGGACTAAAAGCAGAAGGAAATAAGCTGAGCCTCCCAGGGTGCTTAGCATCTGTACTACATGCAATTTAGGACTTGGATATATGTTTCCATGTGCTACTTGCAAATTGTATAATATGTTTTAGCCTTGTCACTCTGAGGGGAAAGGGCCATGTTATATTGGTTCAATTAGTATGATATGGCTTCTCAAGGGATGGTTATGGCTGGGGGAGGCAGGGGGTATGAGAGGGATGACGTAAAATCAGCATGTTTCCTGGCAATTATATTAACCGGTTAGTACTTAAAAGGAGTATAATTGGAACATCTTTCTGGAGGGCAATCTGGAAATATGTATCAACCAATCTAAGTTTTTAAAAATGCTTTTATTTAAGAAAGTTTATAAAATAAATGATCAGGGCAGAGATGCTTCAACAGGGATGTTCATTGAACTGCTTTTGTTCTTTGTAATAGCAAAAAAGTTGTCAACAAGTTAACGTTAGAAAACAGTTACTATAAAATATTTAGTATTAGATTTGTGATGTAGATTTATGCTTTTTGACATAAATGATGTCTAAAATATTTTAAATATAAAATATGGGCAGAGATAGAGTTTAATTCCACCTTTGAGAAACAATAAGTTTGTGTATGTGAGAAAAGAAAAAAATATCTGGCCATCTACAAATATCAAAACGATGGTTATTTCTTTGTATTGGGGTTATACATAGGCTTCCTTTTATCTTTACATATGTTTATAATGTCTGAGCATTTTACAGTGAATATACATTTTGTATATAAGATGATAAAAAAAGAGAAAAAAAGCCTGTTTCTATGTCAAAAAAGTAACAACAAGGCAAGCTGCTTGATGAGCAGGGGTTGAGTTAAAGGGTAAAAAAATTTATGAGGTAATGCCAAGAACATGCTTGGGGCACATCCAGAAGAAAGTGGCTCTGGGATTACACCTGACACATAATAGATAACAAATGGTGAGTGGTTGTTATGGGTTGAACTGTGTCCCCCACAAAATCCATATGTTAAAGTCCTAACCCGTTGTATCTCAGAATGTAACCATAGTTGGAAATAGTGGATGCAAGCACAGATCGCATGCAGCTTGCTAGTGGTGTTGGCTGAGAGGTCTAGAAGGGCTGGACTTGGCTGGTCATGGTGGCTCACACCTGTAATCCCAGCACTTTGGGAGGCTGAGGCAGGTGGATCATGAGGTCAGGAGACTGAGACCGTCCTGGCTAACATGGTGAAACTCAGTCTCTACTAAAAATACCCCACCCACCAAAAAAAAACATTAGCTGGGCATGAGCTGAGATCGTGCTATTGCATTCCAGCCTGGGTGACAGAGCGAGACTCCATCTGAAAAAAAAGAAAAAAAAGATACAAGTAGGTGTAAAGTGCTCAAAACAGTATTTTATGCATAGTAAATATAAAAAAAAAAAAAAGTAGGGCTGGACTTGCAAGAGGATGATCAACATGCCTTTGGCTGAGATTTACTACCTCTGTCCTTGGAAGGGGAAAAGAAAAAACATAAATAGCTGGTGCAAAGTCCAAATTCTTACTATATGGATGTAAAATGTCCAAGTTGCTACAAGATTACCATGGTTTTCAGCCATGCTCAGAGAGTGTGTTTTTTGTATAGACTGTTCAACAGTGTTATGCCAGCCTACGGGAGGAAAGGCCAGACTCACAGAAGGATATTCACCTAAAGCAACACTAGTGATCCACACAGCTTCCTGAATTTGTGCTATTTCACAGAAAGCCTTATCATAAGTTCCACAATTCTAATTAAGCTACTGGGATAATGTAATTACATTTGGTTTTGTAAGGTATACATCACTGATTTTGGTGTCAGGTTTTCAATGAAGTTTATGGGCAAAAAAAAGAAATATCCATCTTAATAGAGGGAATTAAGTTAAAATGAGGCAGGAAGGGCGGGTCCTGCTTCTAGTATGGATGTGCGCACAGGGAGGACAGTCCATGTGAGGGCACAGCAAGAAGGCAGCCATCTGCAAGCCAAGGAGAGAGGCTTCAGGAGAATCCAAACCTGCTGACACCTGGATCTTGGACTTGAATCCTTCAGAACTGTGAGACGGTAAATTTCTGTTGCTTAAGCCACCCAGTTTGTGGTATTCTGTATGGCAGCCCTAACAGACTCATATAATGGTCAAAAAATTATGGCTGCTGTTATTAAGAAGAGTTATTAAACAGTAGGCACTGTGCTAAGGACTTTCCATGCATTATGTTATTTCTTCATCACATAATCTTATGAATTAGATTCTTTGATTCATGCATGTTTTGCAAAAAAGTAACTGAGGCTTAAGGGTCTTAAATAATTTATTGCATAGCCAGCAACGTGGCAGAGCTGTTTTGAATGTTAGTTGATGGTACAACTTCTGCCCTTAGTTGGTGCACTAATATTAGTGATACTTTGCGACAGTGCACAAAGTTAGGATCCAAGAAAGTTGACACGACAACACCAATGAAATTGCACGTTATTTCTTCAGTTCAACAATTGAAAAACCTTCCTCTTTATTACAAGGTAAAAAGTTCTCGTGATATTTTGTTTTGTTTGAATTTGAACCACTAGGGGGTATAATCCCATATAACTCAGGGGGAAGAATAGTTGAGTACTACAACTGAGAACTGGTCTCTTGGAAACTAAATAGAGACAAAGAACAAATAAAGGAAGCTGTCATTTGATATTTGAAACCCTTAAATAGTTAGTGCCCCTTGATAGTTTGCTTGGCTCTTAACTTGGGGATGCTCTGTCATAAACTCTTTAAGTCAATCTTCCGAGGAAGGGCTTACCATCAGTGAGGAAATGTAGGTTCTGAGAGATGAAGGAACTTTTATGAACTCACAGGCCTGGTAAGTGTTCTTTATCTCCAAAGTCAGACTGGGAGTGTGGACATACATCTTATTGCTCCCTGGCTATACTTGAAGGGACAGCTATGCTCATGCAGGGCATTAACCCTTTCTCTGTTACCATTGATTTATATTTATTTCATGTTCACTCTTTACAAGATATTCTGTATTTGACTGTATAGAGGAAAGTTGGAGTCCCTGACCCCTCAAAACTTGGAACTTCAGATAATTGAAACTTGGAAAGTTTACTTTCCAGAAATAAGTTATTGGAGACTAATTTGGGAAAAAATAGGAAATCCCTCCTGTAATTTAAGAGCTTACAAGATTAACACCAAGATTTAATCATTTAGTGAAGCTTGCAGTGTGTCAGGAACCATGAAATTCACTTTACCCTTAAACATGAGGCATGTATTTCTCTAGCTTCTGGAAGGGTTGGCTGCCAACAGCTGAGAGCTGAGCCTCTCTCTAGGAATTTCATTTAACCAAATGGGTGGTTTTCAACCAATGAGTAGTTGATTAGGGTACAAAAGAAACAGGATAGCTCTAGAGGAGCCATGCAGAGATCCCCCTAGAGTTGGATGAGGCTTCTTTATGGGTTATCTTCTCCCTCTGTCCAGTCTTTGTTCTTCCAACTGCTTTCTAAAACACCTCCTGCACTTCAATCTCTACCTAAAAGTCTAGTTCCTAGCGAACCTGATATAAATCGGAAGCCAAATGAAATTTCATCCATCCTTCCCTCCCTTAACTTATTTAACAGATACTATTAAACACCTGTTATTTGCCAGGCAATGTTCAAGGTCTTGAGGGTATAGTGGAATTCCTGCAATTCCTGAAAGCAAGATCTCTGTTCTCAGAGTTCCTTACTGTTTCTACATTTAAAAAGTGCTTTAGGCTAGGAGAAAGGTTTAGCACCGTATCACGATTAAATGTTCTATAGTTGTTATCTTTTGATTAAATGATAAAAATTACCCCAATCAATATAAACCCTGATTTGGGTTACATAATCTCCTACACTGAATTACTGAAATAGGATCTTCCCAGGTGTTTCCTAACTAAAATCCTTTCATCTCAGTCTGCCCTGACTTTTCTGTTCTTCAAAAGCAAATAAGATAATTTAAAGCATTCTCCCTTAGCTACCTGATATGAAGCAGTTTTCGTAGTGTGGCAAGCAGGCTCTTTATAAACTGGTTCCATTCAATTTTTCAGCTTAAACTCTAATTACTACTCTACTATAAACCAACTTCTTTCCATTAGACTTCACTGATATCTCTTTTCCTTCTCTATTTAGAATAACTGCCATAATCATGTTATTTCCTGTTCTTAAGACTTTCTACATTATTCTCTTGCTGAAAGGTCACTCTGTCTTCCAGATCATCTGCAGTGCCCCCATCAACATTGCTACTTACTAATCTTCTGGCTTGAATGTCACGTTTTAAGTTTTTATGGCTAACTATATCCAACTATAACCAAATATCCACTGAACATGGTAGGACTATCCCTTTCTCTCATGATATTTTGTGTAGCCATCCTTTGTACAAGTTACCACTTTGCATTGCAGTTACTTTTTTGTGTCCTTCTCCCTTAATCAACGATTACATCCTTGAGTGGAATGACTATGCCTTGTTAATACTTTTTTTTTCCGTGATGGAGTCTTACTCTGTTGCTCAGGCTGGAGTGCAGTGGCACAATCTTGGCCCATTGCAACCTCTGCCTCCGGGTTCAAGCAATTCTCTGCCTCAGCCTCCCAAGTAGCTGAGATTACAGGCAAGTGTCACTATGCCTGGCTAATTTTTGTATTCTTAGTAGAGATGGGATTTTACCATGTTGGCCAGGCTGATTGCAACTCTTGATCTTGTGATCCGCCTGCCTTGGCCTCCCAAAATGCTGGGATTACATGTGTAAGCCACTGCTCCTGACCTTAATTTTTATATCTGTAGAACTTTATAATGTGTGTACAGCAAAAACTGGATATATTGCAGTTGAATGCATTTCTCATTCATCCAATTCACTACTGGAGATACAAAATTAGCATTTCATTCCACTGGATTTCCTTTAAACAATGTAAGTAATATTTTAATATCAGCTCCTCTAGGGTAAATTTCAACTGAGGAGAAATGGATACACGTTGGTGTTAGCTCTTTTCCTTTATTTAAATGATGTATTTCTTTGTTTTTGCTGCTATTTACCATTGTCTTTTTGCACTGACTTAGCTCATAATGCAAATCTCTTCAGTCAATAGATACGCTTGAAATAGTTAGCTTGTGGTTTGCTGTTTGAATAACTTTTCATCATTCAGCCTTCCATCGGCATACCAAGCACTGTGGAAGGGATGTGGGGGCTTCGGTTGGGAGAGGGAATCGTCAGGAGAAGAAAAAATTATAATGAAGATAAGGAGAAGGAAAATCTGGGAGTCTTTTCCAGTTTGGCAGTGGCAATCATCTGTGCTATAAGTAGTAACAGTTTAATTTTCAAAGATTTTTGTTTTCCCTGAAGGCCTTCAGATATGCCAATAGGTACTGACTAGTATGTAAAAATAGAAATAGCATTAGCATTTAGCTTTATCCCTTCACTCCTCCACTTCTGCTTCCCCTTTCACTCATAATTAGGCACTTTGTTGATCATTAAATTTACGGCGATCCCCCTGCCTCCCCACACTGCACCTGCTTCTCCATGTTCTCCCTACATCATGCACCTGAAATGCTCCCATTTAGCCTCCAAATGTCACCTCTTCCACCAGCCTTCCCAGACTCCCCCCAAATCAGAGCCAATTGTTTTTTTCTTCTGTAATCTCATGTTAGTTTGTCTGTTTCAATATTTTTCTTCAGGTAACAACATTTAATTATTGGATTATAAACCTGTCTTTCCTTTATAATCATTGGCTCCAAAGAGAGGATGTCTTACCTTGGCATTCTTAGCAGTTCCATGGTGAATGGAATAAAATGGTTGCTAGATATATATGTACCAAATAAACGATTAAATGATTCAGAAGAAATGCTTAATGAGGGTGTTTTTAAAAAAATACATTACCTAAGACAACGTCTCTAAAATATCCAACCATTTAAATGATAATTAGTCTCAATGAAGAATGCAATGAAAAGATTTGTACATGGAAAAACACATTATAATTAGAAATACCATATATGTTTTTCTGTTTGTTTCTCTTCTTATGAGAAATAAAGGCATTTTTATAATTTAAGCTAGAAAACTTTATTTTTGGGTATAAGTGGATATCATTAGATGTGGCATAAACCTTTTAGTGTGTTGAGCATTTTGGAAACTAGAGCTTTTGTGTAATTTAAAATGTCAAATGATGGAAATCTTATGGAATCTAACTCTTCATGGAAACAAATGGTTCAAGTGTGCACAGCAGTCAGAATGTGAAGATTGCATCAGGTAGTATGTATTATATGATAGATATATTATATTTTGCATATATTTAATGAGTTTTGTGATTAGTCATTATCAAGCCACCACGTCCATTACTTCTTTAAAAATATTGGCCAATGACTAGTTTAACTTTGTGTATACCTACTTATTCTAAAATTTTTCTCTATACTTTTCAGTATTATGATTGTTATTTTGAGGAGGAAAGAATATGTTGGTCAAACATTTAAATAATCACCTCCCCTGAACCAATTGCAAAATACAGAATGATTATCAGTGGTCCATATCCACTATAAATGTTGGATGGTATGGGTAAATTAGCTTTCTCTTAAACAAAAGTTTTGTACTCAATTGTACTATTTACAATTCAGTTTCCAGACTAGCTTCTTCTAAAGTGGAAAACCAGAAAACCATTTCTGTCTAATCTCTTCCATTGAGTTAAATAAACAAACAGAACTTTCTGAATATTTTAATTTTGACAGCAGTGTCTGGTTATTGAAACCTAAATCCCGTAGAACTCACCAGAACATAGGGCATTGAAACTGGAAGAAATGTAATTCTGAGGTATGGTTATACCTGAAGCAAGCCGAATGCAAGAGATGTTTAGGGAATTTTAAACCAAAATGTTCCATCTTTAGTACTCAGTCAGGGTTAATGGAAGGAAAAGTGTCAGAGTCCCAGCTAAGGCAGCTGGTCCCTAAAGTCTGCTCTAGGTTACAATGTCATCCTCTTGGGTCTCCTAGGAGGTATACAATTGACAAGGTGTTAAGAAGAAACTTGTAGAGAGAAACAGGCTGTAGACTAAGAAACCGAAAGCATCAACAAGCTGATTAGGCTCAAATGCAATATTCTATCTTGAAAATATTGTGGTATTATCACTGGTGTACGTGTGTGTGTGTGAGTGAGAGAGTGAGATTAAGTACTTACAATTTTGTTTTCCCAATAGACAGTGAATCTTGGAGGGTCAATTTTGTATCTTTAGTGACAAGGACAATGGGACACATACCTCCCCACTCCCCGACACTCCCCAAAGGTGCAAATATATCGGAACAGAATTAGTATCCTGCCTTTAATCCTACATTGATTTGACAGGCACTCAACTAATTATTGCGAAAGAAACGTAAGGAGACGGGAAGGAAAGAAACTGTTCTGAATCTTGACTTTTCCTTTTATCTTGCTTTTTTGTTGGGAAAATCAATTCTTATACCTCAGATTCTTCATCTGCAAAATGATTAGGCAAGACCAGATATGTTTCATAAACATTTTCCAGAATTAATATTTTATGGTTCCATTGAAATTTGTAAGTATCAAAATAAAGAAAATTATAAAGTGAATTTGCTGGGGAAGTACTTTATCCAATCCAATGTTGAGGAAGTAAATCGTACCAATATCCGCTGCCATTTTCAAACTTGCTTATTATCAGCCTTTAGCGAAACATGTGGGCTGTCCTGCAGCTCATGTTACTGGGCTGTCAGAGGGAAGTGAAACTGAGAGGGACAGTTCAGAAAAAGCTACTTCTTCAGTTTCTAGGAAAATTCAAACAATGTCCAGCCTAAGTACCTTCCTTTTCAACAATGCCAGCACTTTTTAGGGGATAAAGAATTGCTTATGGAGGGCTTTCAGAATCACAGAAAATAGTCATGTGACACAGATAAAATTTTTAAAAACACAGTCTGGTTTTAATATTTCTAAAAAACATGTAAAGTTTGTATAAGCTATAGAAACTGTACAGAAGCTGAGAATATTGATGATAATGACTATAACAATAATTATTATAGATGTTCTTTATTATTATAATTACTTCATCTTTTAAGTGGAGATGCCCAACCCATTATCATTATTCTCTGACAGAAGCTCATAAAAATTTTAGTAATGCATTATTAATACATTTTAAAATCTTGTGATAAACTCAGTTTCATGCAGGAAGAGATGATGCTAAAGTAGATAGCACAGGAACTTTGGGACCATGTATATGTATATGAAATAAACACCAACTCAGGCTTGCAGTATATATAAAATATTGGCAAATCAATAAACATCTCTGTCCCTCTGTGTTTGTTAATACAAATAAGAAAAATACACACACACAAAATAAACATCTCTGAACCTCAGTTTTCTCTGTTAAGTTGGTCTTTATATTTCACCATCAGTGAAATTTGGAGGATTGACCAAGAAAACACATGGTCACCTTCTGGTGAAGCATTAAGAACAAAGCAGACATTTGGTTTTGCACCCAAATTTTATTAAAATACTTATTATTTCCTAACAAAAATAATTAAGAAAATATTATCTCTATCTTTATAAATATTACTGTTTAGTTAATTCCTTTAAACTTCCCATATTTCCTAATTAACAGAGAACATATACTCAAGGGAATATGTATTAGGATGGTGAATACTGGCAAGGGTAGCATGGACTTGCCAGTCAATAACAATGGTCTCTGTTCTAGGGTATAGGCAAAAACAAAAACAAAAACAAAACAAAACAAAACAAAACAAAAACAATCCAATGGCCAAAAAACCCTTAATACCGAAAGGGGTCGGCATGATTGAAGAGCAGCCTAAGTCAATCTTCATATTTTGGTGGCAATATATTTGAATATAACAAAAGTTAATTATTTTAATATAGTCTGTTACTAGAGTCAGTTATTTAAAGGTAGCAAGCATTCCCTAAAAATCTTTGTAGGTTTTTCATGCCTTGAATGAAGCCTTAAGTCCAGAAGGAACCCAGCACTTGTTGAACATCTTAAGGTTGTATTTGTTCATTTAACTGTCTTAACGATCGTATTTGAAAGTAGCATTTGTAAAACTCCACATTGTATAGATGAAGAAATTTGAGAAATTAAAATATTTGCTCAGGGTCAAACATTTAATAAGTATCTCACATGGAATTGAACTCAGATCTATCAGGTTGGCAATTATTTTGCACCAACCAACCTAATAATTGGCCTAAAAAAGTTATCCCACTGTTAAAAAATAACAAAGAAGAAAGAAAAAAATAAGTGGAATGAAATATTTGAGGGCTGGAGTGAAGAACAGAGAAATTCCTTGTGCCTTTAGGATGACAATATGCACAATTCATCTTCTCAAATATTGTATATAAGCAATGGGGAACAAGTTGTCTGTCAAATAATAATGAACTCCTCACAAATCCAAAAATTTTCACCAGCTGATAAGTAAAATGATCAGTTGGTCACTGCTCATTTGAGTTGTTATTTTTTTAACTTGAATTCATTTTTTATCTAAACTATTTTCAGAGTTGACATTCTGTTATTTGCACAAAATATCTCAGTAGAAGATATTTGGCATTTTCCTTAGTATTGACAATAGTTTGTGTAATTATGTGTAGGTGTTTCTGAATGCTTTGAAAACTGATTTGTATGGCTAATTTAGCCACATAAACAAAGGATGAGAAAGTCTCTGTGTCATGATTGTATAAGTGTGAGTGTGTGTTTTCTCCAGCTGTTTAAATAATTCTAACATGAATAAAATGACAGGGACCTCTTTTAAGGCCTATATATCCTTTATTAAAATAAGAGATGAGTCAAATGTAAAGAAGGTAAAGAATATAACTTGAGTGGGGGAGGAGAAGGAGAGCAGCAGGACAAATTGCTAATGCAGGCGGGGTTTAACACCTAGGTGACAGGCTGATAGGTGCAGCAAACCACCATGGCACACGTTTACCTATGTAACAAATCTGCATGTCCTGCACGTGTATCCCAGAACTTAAAATAAAATAAAATAAAAAAGAATATAACTCAAGTCTGCTCTCTTCATTCAGTAAAGGATGGATGAAAAAATATCCTAGGATTTCTGTCTTCATGAAGATGGGAAATTGTCTGGAGATATAGTGGTAGAAATCTCTAGGAATACAACTTCCTAGAAATTCTTCCTTCTTTGCAGATTTCTGGCACAAGTAAGGCATACAAATATGGTTTTACCATTGGAGTTTCAGTCCCAATCACACATTTCAACTTCCTTTGGAGGACTCTTTTTACATGGACAAGTTATACTTCTACACCCCACTAATAGCTAAAACACATACTTCATCCCTTATCACTCAAGTATGAGTAGGCCCAAGTGAGGAAAGGGGAAAAACAGTTCAAAATGACTTAGGTGGCTCTCAATATCCCCAATGTGATTAGCCACATGTGTTAAAAGAGAGTACTTAGTGGGTATGCTTGGTATTTTCACTGTAGTGATAGCTCCAGCCTCTTAATCTGTGAAACGTTAAGTTGTTCTAGAGTTTGGCCAGCTCAGATCAGCAGCTTTCTTTAAAATGTAGGAAAGAGGAATGGGACCAAGGGGAGCCTAGAGCTTCTTTTAAAAGCTTTTATATCTTACAAGACTTTTGTTAGGAGAAAATATGGTAGGTGAATGAGTGTATATTAAACAGCTCACTGTAGGGCATCTGTGACACCTTGTAAATAGTTATTAAAACTCCTAGCCTATTATTAGCCTAATTATAATTATTCCCTAAATATAAAGTACACAATATGGGACTAACAGAATAAATAAGCAAGCCAGAATTTTTGATTAGTTTCATGATGTTGCTACATTATAGGGGAAATTATAGCATACGTAATTTTAAAAACAAGACTTTAAAATATATAAATGAGAATATGTGGTATTAATGTTGTTCCTAGTATTAAGTATTCAGCAAATATCCTAAAATTCAATGCTATTGTTCTTGATTAGGTACATCTGTTCACTTAAAAATCCATGGGAACTGACATGGTTTGGATATTTGCTCCACCCAAGTCTCATGTTGAAATGTAATCCCCAGCTTTGAAGGTGGGGTCTGGTAGGAGGTGATTGGCTCAAGGGGGTGGATTTCTCATAAATGGTTTAGCACCATCCCTTGATGCTTTCCTCCCAGTAGTGATCAAGTTCTCATGAGATTTGGCTGTTTAAAAGTGTGTGTCTCCAGATTTTTTAATGATAGCCATTCTAACTGGCGTGAGATGGTATCTCAATGTTGTTTTGATTTGCATTTCTCTGATAACCAGTGATGATGAGCATTTTTTCATGTTTGTTGGCCTCATGTATGTCTTCTTTTGTAAAGTGTCTGCTCATATCCTTTGCCCACTTTTGAATGGGCTTGTTAGTTTTTTTCTTGTAAATCTGTTTTAGTTCTTTGTAAATTCTAGATATCAGCCCTTTGTCAGATGGGTAAACTGCAAAAATTTTTTCCCATTCTGTTGGTTGCCGATTCACTCTAATGACTGTTTCTTTTGCTGTGCAGAAGCTGTGGAGTTTGATTAGCCTTTGTAGGGACATGGATGAACCTGGAAACGATCATTCTCAGCAAACTGACAGAAGAGCAGAAGATCAAACACCGCATGTTCTCACTCATAGGCGGGTGTTGAACAATGAGAACACATGGACACAGGGAGGGGAGCACTACACACTGGGGTCAGTTGGGGGGAAATAGGCGAGGGATGGTGGGGGGTGGGCAGCTGGGGAGAGATAGCAAGGGGAGAAATGCCAGATGTAGGTGATGGGGAGGAAGGCAGCAAATCACACTGCCACGTGTGTACATATGCAACAATCTTGCATGTTCTTCACATGTACTCCAAAACCTAAAATGCAATAAAATAAATAAATGGGGAAAAAAAAAGTGTGTGGCACCTCCCACCTCCCCTTGCTCCTATTTCCATGTGACCTGCCTGCTCCCATTTTGCCTTCTGCCATACTTGTAAGCTTCCTGAAGCCTCCCCAGAAGCCAGCCAGACATTGGCCCTATGCTTCCTGAAAAGCTTACAGAACTGTGAGCCAATTAAATATCTTTTCCTTATAAATTATCCAGCCTCAGGTATTTCTTTATAGCAATGCATGAGCAGCCAAACACAGGAAACAACTCTCCCAAAACATTGCCTCAATTAGAACATAGCTGCCTCACTTCTGTTCTCCATGAAAGCTAGATCCAGGTCAGATGCAATGTTTCAGGCATTAGCTCCTATATACAAAACCACATGCAGTTGTTCCTCCATAGCTGTGGGTTCCATATACATGCATTCAATTAACTATGGATCTAAAATATTTGAGGGAAAAAGCTGCATCTGTGCAAAACATATACAGACATTTTTTTCTTGTCATTATTCCCTAAACAGTGTAATATAATGCAATTTTCATAGCATTTCCATTATATTAGGTATTGTAAGTAACCTAGAGATGATTAAAATTATACAGGAGGATGTGCATGGGTTATATGCAAATATGATGTCATTTTATAGCAGAGACTTGAGCATCTGCAGACTTTGATATCTGCAAGGATCCTGGAACCAATCCCTCATGGACATGGTAGAATGATTGCATCTATCTTTTCCTCTCTCTATTCTGTTTTTCATGAAACTGTGTTGAGAACAAAACCAATGATCAAAATCACTTTAAAATAGCATTTCCTCAATTATTCAGAGATTTTTGGTAAAAACCGATTTTTTTGTCATTCAAAAAATGCTTTAATACTACCCAAACTATCTTTTTTTATAACTTTTAAAAAATGGGCGCACTTAAGTCTAGCAGCTAAGGCTTAACTCTTCATTTTCTCACTGTAATAAATTTAGGCTATTTGTCTGCTGAAAGAAATAAAAACATAAACTCAGAAATTAAAGACAGGCTTGTGTTGCTCATGCTCCATGAGCCCTGTCTTTAAATACATTCAAGTTGTGCGAATAATCATTTTTCTCTTCATAGTCAAGTGATCCACATTTGATGAAGCATTAAATCACAAATGAATTCAGTTTTTTTTCCTGTGCTATCCCACTCTTGCTTCAAATTTCTGTGATTTGTATTGAACTTGTATCATGTATTTTACTTGTACAATCCTATAATTTTCCTCTTTATTTGTTCACACTTCATTGTTGGCATAAGAGAAGATTTGACCCCATCAATTTTCTTTCTATGCCTCAATTTTAATGACTGTATGCTTTCAAGAGTAAACGCTGAAATTTTAATGTTTTCCCCTTTTATTACCTGAAAGCTGTCATTCAGATAGGAGCAAAACATTGCATTTTAAATAAATAAGAATGTTCTAACATGTATATGATAGTGTAATGTGAGGCGGCGTGACAACTATACCTCAATGCAGAAAATACTATCTATAATTACTCTCAGTGGGAAAAACAGTCTTCATTCTGAGAGTAACCATATGCAAAATGCTCAGTGGGATATTGCAGAATCTTTGTGATTTGGGTAAAAACTTTGACTCTTGATCTGACACATATTTATGTATCGGTTTTGATAGCAAGTGCATTAACAAGTTCTAATGTGACAACTTCTTTCTCAGTGTATTTTTGGAAAACATGAAGATGGATTACTCTTTTGGAGATGTCAAAACCATGGGAGACATCTATTTTGTACTTGTTAAAGAGATATCCATTGAATTCCGATGCTTTTCTCCAACAGAACAAAGAAAAGTGCTTTTAGGGTTTCGCAAGCAGTGATTTATTAGTGTCCATTTCTAAAAATGAACAGTTACTAATTTTTTTAACAACTGCAAATTAGGATATAAAAGGTATTTTTCAGGGGTGAGATTCCAGGCCTTAAAGAGCATCACTCCAAGAACACACACACATGGACGTAATTTACCGCTTGTTTCTCTTGCTTGATTCTGTGGAGGACTTGCTACTAGCCTTGGATGCAGACCTTATTTGATTGGGGCAAATCCCATTATGATACTTAATCTTGATGTTTCTTTTGAGAAATGCTTTAGCTTTGGCATCCACCAATATTCCTCAGAGGCCCAATCACCAGTGTACTTTTTATCCTATTAAGTGTTGGTGATGACCACTTATAACTAGAAGGGGTAAATATGTTTCTCACATATTACAGAATTTCATGCGCATGGAAAGTAAAAAAAAAAAAAAAAGGAGTCTATTAACAAAGTTCCTCTAGAGAAACAGGGCCAGTAAGAGATATATAGAAATATAGAGATACAGAGAGATAGAGAATATCTATCAATCCATCATCCATCCATTATCTATCTATCTATCATCTATCTATCTATCTATCTATTTATCTATATCTATCTATCTATCTGCCTGCCTACCTACCTATCATCTATTCATCCATCCATCTATCATCTATATATCTACTCTATTTATCTACCTATCTTTCTTATACAGAATTGCTTCATATGGTTATGGAGGCTGACAAGTCCCAAGACTCACAGTTGGCAAGCTGGGCACCCAAGAAAGCTGGTGCTGCACACACTACCCGTGATGTAGTTCCAGTGTGAATCTGAAGACCTGAGCACCAGGACAGTTGATGTTGTAAGTTCCAGTCCAAGGTCAGGAGAAGACCAATGTTCTATTTAAGTTTTAAAGTAATTGGATGAGACCCAATCACATTAGGGAGGCTTATCTGCTTTACTCAGTCTACCAATTCAAATCTAATCTTCTCCAGAAACACCCTCATGAACACATCCACAGTAACATTTGACCAAATATCTGGGCGCTCAAATGCTTAGGCAAGTCGACACGTAAAATTAATGATCACAAGGAGGGAGAATGGATTTAACAGATATTTAAAAGTATTCATAATAGAAAAGTGTTTGTTGTGTTTATGTGTCAGGCAGCATTCTGAGTGCTTTTGTTGTGATATCTCAGTTAAACCACTTGTTGGGTAAGAAAAGTATCACTTCTATGAGGTGGTTACTATTATTGTCTTCATTTAGCAGATGAGAAAACAAGCAGAGAAAATTTATGTAATTTGCTGGCGCTCATGCAACTGATACGTATCTGAAATGGGATTCAAACTCAAACTAACTCAGAGTTTAAGCTCTTAACTAGAGCTATGCTAGAGTCCTCCTTGGGGACAGGCGATTGTACGTAGAAAATAAGAAATATGGGCAAAGGCATGCTGAATTTAAAAAAAGCAACTCTCTAAATGAAACTGAGAACCACACCTTCTATTACTAATTATAAGTAGAGAAGTGTGCTAAATATTTTGCAAGCATTATCCAATTTAATGTTAAAAACCATACTGGACATGAGAAGCCATTATATCCATTTTGTAGATAAGAAACTTGAGCTGGGTTGGAATTGCAGCTGGGGGATTTTTAATACTGTGAGTTTAGATACATTCATCTGTCAAACTAGCTGATTCCAAACTCCTTGTTCATTCTATTAGGTTGTGCTATGAGAAAAAAATTTTGTAAGCTTTAAAAGCGGTAGTCGACTCAAGGCACAGCCAATAAGCATTTATATGATTGTATATTATTTACCTAACTCTGCAGAGGGAGCCAGATTTCCTTTAGTGCAGTAACAAAGAATGGCTCCTGCATATCTCCAGCAATTCTCAGGAAGTGGCGGGTATTATATTCTCTTAAATAGAGGGGCATTTTTCTCTCTTAGTCCTATTACTGGCAGCTTCTAAATTTAATAACAAAATGCTCACCTACAAATAAGCAGAATAAAAGCTTAACTTGTCACAGGGGGAAAAAGTTCTGTGATGTAACAGACCCAGGAATAAGTGATATTCATGGGAAGGTCACTGCCTGAGGCTGCTTGATAAACTCCAGCCCTTTCCTGTATCCCCTGTTTGATGTTTAAGCTTTGGATGCCAAGAGTGGTTATAATAAACTGTCCAACAGTTTCTCACTTAGACTTCCCAAGAAGGTGACAAAATAAAATCAATGTAAAGCTGTCAAAAGAAAGGCTCGTCACTCAATTATATTTTGCTCAATCACCCATTTGAAACCAAGTATTTCCTTTAATCAACTCTTTTGAGAATTTAGCCAGTGGAACACCAAGAGGCTCCAATGATTGTTTCCCATCTAAATTCTTTTTAAGAAAAATGCAGGCAAATTCCTCAGTTGACCTTGTTTTGATAAGTCTCCTTGAGGCAAGGTCATCGTAATTCTCACCCGCATTTTTCCACTGTCTTGTCAGATGAATCCGTGAAATTCATAGATTAACCCAAGTCCCTCACTCAGACTTTCTAAATGCACCAAATGTTCAAGTGTAACAAAAAATTATACATCTGGTAATTCTGCATGTTATTTATAGCCTTTCTGATAGAGGCATAATTGATTCAGAAATGTAATTTACAGCTTGGCATCTCCGTTTCAAAGCCTCAATTCTATGACATCCAACAAGAGAGTAATCTCACTTTTGTGAGAAAGCAAAGATAATAATTGTAAAGAATTTTTTGTATGACAGCCTCATGCTTTTGCACAAAGTTTTTCTTGTTCCTTGTTTTTCATTTGCAAAGTGGGCAATATTCATGTCAGCGACACACTTTTAATTCCATAGAATGGTTTATGAAGACATAAATGGAGCATAAAGTTGATCAACAAACCCTAGGGTGATGGCAAATGGCTAAGGCAAGTTTCTCTTGCCCTCTAGTTTTAATTGCAACCCTCATCAGAAAACACTCTCTAATTTAACTAGTAATTGTTCTCCTCAAAGAGAACATTTGTTATTTAGTGCCATTTTGAAGACTACTAAAGAATACTGGAATCCTTTTTTTTTTTTAAACAAAGAAGAATCATAAAACCACTTTTTCTTCTTCAGTCTCTGCCTTCCACACCCTTCTTAAAAATAAAACTGATGCCTTAATTATTGCCCTGGTTTCTTGTCTTGGTCTTGGGCATATTTTGAGAAAGATAAGCTTATGTAAGGGTATTAATTTCCCCTAGGTAGTGGGGTCCAGTATGAGTTTTACTGAAATAAGCCTAGGTATCTTACTCTCATCCTCATGTTCAAAATTAGTTATGTAACTATAGAGAGTCCAGTTTAGTTCAACTTTGTGTAATAAAGTTGTGAGTTGTTTTTCAGTTGCCACGGACCCCAGGTTGCAGGTTTTCAACCTGAGTATGCCCTGATGAATGAAGAGTGCCACCATGGGTAGAAACTAAGTGCTCGTGTACGGGTGAAATGTATCCGAGCTACTTGCAGTGAATCCGCATGGGGCTGCAGCAACCTCAATTCTTGCCTTCTCACGAGAAAGAATTTGACTGAAGAGCATTAGGAAGATAAAGAGACTGAGGAAAGTTTCAGAGAAGGAGTGGAAGTTTATTTTAAAAGGCTTTAGAACAGGAAAGAATGGAAAGTATGTTTGGGAGAGACCCAAGTGGGCAACTTGAAGGACAAACATGCTGTTTACCTTGATCCCTTGTTTATGGGGTGGGGGCCCTTTTCCGTGATTCTTCCCTCAGGGTGGGCTGTCCGCATGTGCAGTGCCCTTACCCATGGGAAGTGAACACGTGCAGTGTGTTCAGGAAGTTGTAGGCATGCTCTTCTGAGGTTTTCTTCCCTTTTCTGTTGGAGTATAACTGGGAGGTCACACTTTATCATTTTGTCTTTTGATACATATGCCGGAGAAGTTGCTTCTCCCTGGCACTTGCTTTCAATTAACACTTTAGTGCAATAGGTGTGGACCATTAGGAAATGGCCTCTCCCTGTTGCCAGGTGCCAATTTATCACTTTTAGAGAGGCAATGTGATCATTGCTGAGCCATCACCCGACATTCTCAGTGGGTGTGGGGAGAGCCCTCTCCTGCCCCACTTATGCCTGTCTGTAACACTTGGACCAAGGAACAGGGACCAAATTATGAAGCAAACTCCTAAGGCATGTACCCTGCTCCAATCAGATAGAGTCCTGGCATCACCCTATGTATGGCATGATCCAGTCAGATCATGCCTCCCAGCAGCACCTCATTGCAAGATCCAATCAGGTCATGCCTTGTTATCCTCTGCCTATAAAACTTGCCTCAGCCTCCATCCTAAGGAGACAGGTGTGAGCATTGCCTCCTATCTTCTTGCCAGTTAACTTGCAATAAAGCCTTTCTTTTCTCAAAAGCAAGTGTCACAGTATTAGCTTCTTTGTGTATTGGGCAGAGAGCCCATTGTTTTCTTGGTAATAATTATCCTACTTTTGGCCATGCATATCTGATCTATATAATGTAAGTTTACTTCAGTTTCTAGTAAGAAGCTCAGGTTTCTCTTTAGTCATAGAAAATAACCTGTTTAGAACTATCCCCTTAGCATTCTAGCCTACCCTGATTCCTAGGCCAGATTGTTATTTATGACATTTGGAGCAATTCTAGAAAATTTCAACAGCCCCTTCATCATTCATTGAGCCCTGCTTTCTGGACTTGCTCTTCACTCCTTGCTTTCTATTCCTGCCTTGATACTTGTGTCTGATACTAATACTGCTATTCAAGCATTGCCTCTGTCCTAAGAATCCAGCTTGAATGCTCCTTACCTGCAGATGTGATTTCTTTGGTTACAGAGTTGGCCAAGATGAATTCAGAATTCACTGTGACCCTTTGAGTTTCTATTGTTTTTTTTAACTTGACTCATCACAGAAAATCAGAAATATACTTCAAAGTATAATATGCAAACAAAACTACGCATAAGGCAAATATAAAATGCTGTTAACGTATTTGTATGTTTTCCAGTCCCTATGCCATCTCTCCCCCTCTGTCATATCTATCTATCATCTATCTATCCATCTGTCATCGTCTATCTTATACAAGCTTGACATCACATTGTTAGTGCAAATTTTAGATTTTCACTCAATATTTCATCATTTTTATGCTTCTATCTATAAAAAAGTTTAGAACCTTTTTTATTTTGAAAAAAAAGTGTTCTTTTCTGCATTATAGATGGACCAAAATTTACTTATCCATTTCCATATTTAGCATTTTGATTAATTATCAAGTTTTTATTTTTCATAATCAAACCTTGATGAATATCTTTGTACTCATTAAAAACTCTCTGTTGAGGACTTATGTGTGAGGCCCTATTTTACGCACTGGAAATTCAACAATCACAACTGTTGAATTTAAGCACATCAGAAAAGAAGAAGTCTAGAGTAAAATGGGGAAAAAAGGCAATTATATCACTGTTGAAAAGTGTTAAGGGCATACAAAAAGTACTGGATACAACTGGAAGTCAGAGAATACTTCAAGGGAGAGGTAGTCTGCAGACACAAATGTGAAGGATGAATAAGAGTTAACCAGATAAATGAAAATGCTGAAAAAGAAGTCACTTTTGTAAGTGTAATGAACAGTAAGTGCAAAATACTATGAGCAAGAAAAAGCATACATTTGAAAAAGTACATGTAAGTCAGAACTTTTGGAACATTGAGTGTGGGGGCTTATAAGACTGCTTAAGAATATAGGTTAGGGCTAGATCATATGAGATTTAAAGGAATTTATTTTTTATTCTGAAGAGAGTGAAAGTCTTTAAAATGTTTCAAGCAGAGAGAAGCATAATTGAAAATGCATTGTAGAAAGATTATTGGTAGCTTTGTAAAGATTGCATTGGGGAGAAGCAAGGATGACAGGGGTGCTAGTTAGGAGACTATTCCCATAATGCAAACATAGATGATGATAGCTGGACAAGGGGTAGTAAGAGAGTGGGAATTAGGATGGAGAAAAAGAATTTTAAAAATCACCTTTATATGACATAGTGACTTTACTCCGTAAGTATGGGAGATGATCACTGGGGAAATTGTGATGCCATGTGCGTAGGAAAGCAATAGGGAGAAGACGCAGTTTGTGGAGCTGTAGTTTAAAAGTTTAAAAGTTGTGAGCTATTTCTGAAGAATAGGCAACTTCCTATGTGAAGTTTAAAAGAGAGATCTGAGTGGGAATGGAATAGAGATTTGAGCGAGAGATATATCAACTCTGATAATTTTATTGGGAAATAATTCTAGGAATGAAATTATTCATCAAAGATTATTGATGCATTTGACACAGTGATGTCTAGAAAGGTCACAGATGTTGGCCTGCTGGTACAATAATTTAGACTCTGGATCAGCCTATCCTGTATTCTTGGGAGCCTTTTGTCCTCTGGGTCTGTGCTTGAGCCCCAACACATTTCTTTCTCTCCATTCCACTGCTGCAGGACCAGCATTGTCTGCAAGAGAACGGTATTATATCATGACTCATTCCTTGTGGGACAGAGGGATGGGGTTTAAACACATGACATCTTTGAAGTATTGTTTTAGCATTCTGAGCAGTGGCTGGAGTATTTATATCAAAAATAAATAATGCAACAGAAGAAAGACCTTTTTCAATATCTGGCTTCTACTCAAATTGTAGGCTCAGCTGTGATTCCTGAATATTTTAATTAATGTCTCTCAAAGGGAGGTTTTACTAAGCAAATGAGAGGCACCTTGATACATATTCATTTATGTATCAAGGCTTACCAGCAGGGGGTGCTGAAATTCCCTAGAGATCTTACCTCTCCTCTTGAAATGAATGTTGCTTCCCATGCTGAATGCTGGGGACTGCATTCTTTTCATTACATCACTGTGTTCCCAAAGAAACAGAAAGCGATTAATTTATTAATCAGAGGGTAAGCCATTGAGTGTTGGAGAATTGGCTTTATATTAAAATACATTTGGACTTTTAGAAATGTCTATTTATATAGTTAGGTAGTTTATCAATGCCCTGAAGGACAGAATGACTGGGAAGAAATACTATATATGAACCCACCCCAAACCCATTAGAAGATTTGAGCCAGCCACAGTGGCTCACACCTGTAATCCCAGTACTTTGGGAGGCCAAGGCAGGCAGATCATGAGGTCAGGATATCAAGACTATCCTGTGAAAACCTGTCTCTACTAAAAATACAGACAATTAGCCAGGCATGGTGGTGGTCACCACCTGTAGTCCCAGCTACTTGAGAGGCTGAGGCAGGAGAACCGCTTGAACCCAGGAGGCAGAAGTTGCTGTGAGCTGAGATTGTGCCACTACTCTCCAGCCTGGGCTACAGAGCGAGACTCTATCAAAAAAAAAAAAAAAAAAAAAAAAAAAAAAAAAAAAAAAAAGATTTGATATTGTCTGCCTGCCTAAGGAGAGTATAATCTGTTTTGTTTTATGTAATAAGTACTATTATATATTTGGTATTTATAAAGTACCCAGGAGTTATGTTAACCAGTTGACATGTATGATCTCTTATAAGTCTAATCACAGCCTGTGGTGTACATACTATCAATATCATCTTATTATAGAAGAGGAAACCAGCTTAAAGATTAAATAACTTGTTAAAGACTATATAAATCATAAGTAGGGGAGCCCATATTCAAACCCAGGCAAACTGATTCTAGATGAACTAGAGGTTATCCATGATTTAGGGTAAAATAGCTCAATAGTATCTAGAATATACCATTCTTTGTCCTCATTCTGGAGTTCACAGTAATAGTCTCACAAAGGAAGACAGGTCAAAGTATAGTAATGGTGTCAGTGTGTATGAAAGACAAGGATTTCTAAATGTCTTGTAAAACACTTCAGGAGATATCGACCTCCTCGTATGATTTCTAGCAAGAAATAAGCAGATTGACCTTCTGGTTCTCATCTTTAATTAGCAAATATTTGTCTTCTATGAGCAGAAACTGAACAGTCACCGGGGGCAAATAAGTCATAATTCACATGAAAAGAAAACAGTAATTTTTTGAGAAGCATATGGGATTTCATTATTTCATTGGGTTCTTAAGATCTCCACCTAGTCCGTGGATATTCACTGAATCCACAGTGGATATTGGCTCTAGTGAAAGGCCAGACCCCTCTCTTTGATTGGTAAAGAGGTACTTCAGACAGAGTCAATATGAACTCTGAATGTGGCTGGCTAGTTGAGAAGGGCCATGGACAATCTCCTGTACCACTGAATTCTTCACAGCCAGCTCTCCATTTACTTTTCATCCTTGATTGACCTTTAAAAAGTTAGTCATTTTCATATTCATAGACATATATATTTTAAAATTCTTAATCATCACTTTTAATAGCATTTCTCTAGTGGTTGGTGCTGTCTGTCATGTAACAAGCTGGCGTTAATCTCTTGATGTTTAATAATACTGATTAATTTTCCTGTAATATTTCAATATTCATCAGTAATGAATTTTTATAAAGGCTGATCTTTGAGTCTCTCTTCTGCCATCTAGGATAAACCTCAGTTGACCTGGTGTGTCTGTGTATGGAAGATGATATCTGGCATTTAAAGACTTCTAAAGTCAAACAAAGGAGGTTACCAACCGTGTTGATATATGGATGTACCGTCAGTACTTGACACACCATGCTAAGATCACTTGCGAACCTAAAGGACAAAACCCAGAAATGCTGGCAAACTAGCTAACAAAAGGCAGTACCCACATTACAATTTAGTGTTTATTTGTCAGTGTTTATTGAGGGGTCAGGTGCTCTGTTTACCTAGAAGTACTGATTCAGATGCCTTTGTTCCAACAAACACCGATGATAACTTTATGAGGAAGTGAAGGTTTTACAAGTAAGATTTCTTTATGAAAGGCTCTAGGTTAAGTGACAGAATTGCAGTTTGAGTTCTTAAGTTTAAGCCAAGGTTGAACTTCTGTGAATGCCAATGCTAGTCTTGGTCTTTTTCTAACCTGGCATATCAAAGGCTAAGGAGTCCACTGGAGAATGAAATTGGTGAGACTGGAATATTTATTTTCTGATAACCGAATTCTTCACTTGCAATGCTAATATTTTATACAGCAATCATGACAATCATGATATTCATAGACATATTCATGTTGAAGCTTAGAACTGAGTGTGTTGTTATATAATAATAAGAAAAGAAAAAAATAAGGCTAGGCTCGGTGGGTCACACCTGCAATTCCAGCACTTTGGGAGGCCGAGGGGGGCAGATCATGAGGTCAGGAGATCGAGACCATCCTGACCAAGATACTGAAATAAAGTCCATCTCTACTAAAAATATTTACTAAATAAAAATATCTACTAAAAACTACTAATATTTTCCATCTCTACTAAAAATACAAATATTAGTCATGTGTGGTGGCATGTGCCTATAGTCCCAGCTACTCGGGAAGGTGAGGCAGGAGAATTGCTTGAACCTGGGAGGCACAGGTTGCAGTGAGCTGAGATCACACCACTGCATCCCAGCTTGGCAACAGAGTGAGAAACTCTATCTCAAAAAACAAAACAAAACAAAAAAATTAAAAAAAAGTAACCTTTGAAGTCAGAAAAACTCAGAAGAGAATTACAACACTACCATTAGCTAGCTGTGCAACTTAGACAAGTCATTTGTCTCTGTGTTAAATAATTCTGTTTGCCTACCCAATATCTACTGTCAATCTTTCCTTCTTTCATTACTTTATTCCTTCATCTATTCTTTATTCTTTATTAAATACAAAGCACTTACTTTGTGTTAGATCTGCTTCTAAGAACTGCACAAATATAAACCCGTTACTAACCCAATTTTATTCAAGGCTGCACTGGAGTTTGAAATACTCAATTTGTTAGCTTTCCTTATAGATATAGTTGGTTATGTGATGTAGTTTTGGACAAGGGAGATTAATCTTTGGGTAGGGCCTTTTGAAAATATTTTATCCTTCTTATAAAAAGGGACAGACTTGGCCGGCACACAGCCCTTTCCTGTTCACTCTCTGCTCTTTTACATTCCTTATCTTCCTACCCAGAACACATTTACAATGTCCCAAGGCCGGCAGCCATCTTGAAAGACTAAGGGTAAAAGCCATATGAGGGGCATGGCATACCAAAGAGCCCGAGACCCTAATGGGGATGTTGACCCTCTGCATAACATCTCCTGCCCACCCAGACTTCCTATGCAAGAGAAACGTTGCTTCACTTGCCTGAGCCAATGTTAGGTTTTCTGTAGCTTGTACCTCAACAATTCTAAATCTTAAACATTCTTTGGCTTCAGTTGTTCATCTGTAAAATGGGAACTGTGTTCTCTGAATGAGAGGATTGTTAGGATTAAACAAGATAGAATACTTAAAACACAAAGGACAGAGTATTGTCCAATAAACCCTGGTTCTCCTTGCCATGTGTGTATAAACCTTTTTCTATTCCAACACATGGGTGTAGGAAGAAGTGTGGGACATTAGATAATCTTGATGGTCATTAATGTTTTATTCTCATTTGTTTAGCTTTTCTTTTCTTTTTGAAACTACCTTTGCAAAATTATAAGTAGGAAAAATATGGCAGTGAGAAATCTGATTTAAACATCCCCCCAACCCCTTTCTGTTGTCTCTTAATTATTACTGGGCTTTTGGGCCAAGCTAACTTTGAGAGACATTGGTTTATAGTTGAAATGATAATAGGTCTTCCCAAAACTCAACTGCCTTTGTAAAGCTAAGGAAAGGACATCAGGCCAGCAGGAGGAGAGGAACCTGAAGATATGCAACACCACTGTTGTAGATTGGTGGCCAATCACTATTGTAGATGGGCCTTTTGAGATATCTTTAACGTTTTTTTGCATGTGTGACACCCATGGCTTCACCTGGACCTACTGCTGAACCCCCCACCAACCAGTCTTGTGGCCACACCCAGAAGTGACTCAGCTGGAGGACAGCTTTCACCCACTATGATTTTATCTCCACCCGAAACAATCAGCAGCAAGTACCCATCACCTGGCCACCCCCAACCCTTCCCCCAAACTGCCTTTGAAAAACCCTTAACCTATGAGCTTTAGATAACTTTGATTTGAGTACTAACTTCCTCTCCCTTGTGGCATGACTGGCCCCGTGTCTATTAAGCTCTTTTTTTACTGCAATGCTGTGGTCTTTATTTGTGCAGTCAGCAGGAAGAACCCCTCAGTTGGTTACATTTTTTTTCTTTTTGTTCTGTGTTGCCCTATAGCCATTGCTATGAGGCATGACATCTGCACACTCAATACATAATCACACCAAATTTGCCTTTTAAAATTTCTTCTGGCCAACATGGTGAAACCCTGTCTCTACTAAAAAAACTAAAATTGGCTGGGCATGGTAGTGGGCACCCGTAATCCCAGCTACTCGAGAGGCTGAGGCAGAAGAATCGTTTGAACCTGGCAGGTGGAGGTTGCAGTGAGCTGAGATTGCGCCATTGCACTCTAGCCTATGAGACAATGCAAGACTCCACCTCAAAAAAAAAAAAAAAAATTCATCCTAGACTCAAAGGCAAGTTAGGAGGAGGAATAATGTTGAGGTAAGACTAGAGAATGGGGCATTGCTATGCTTCTGAAAAATATGTACTTTGATGATAGAATGATCTTCTTTTGAATCCCATCTCTTCAACATATAAACTATGCGGCCACACTGGCAAAGTTGTTTAACCTTTCTGAGCCTCAGTTTCCTACCTGGAAACAATAAGGATAAAGCCCATCTTTCAGGCTCCTTGTAAATGTTAAGTAAGTTAATGCCCTTGGATGCATAGTGCCCGGACTTCAGAGGAGTTCCAGAAGCATTCTCTTTCTTTGCCTACTTCTCAGTTTTTTTCTCATTCAATATGGTTAGGCTCTTTTTGTTGCTGTCAGTGTTTGCAGCAAATTCTAAGAATTCATTTAGAGCATACTTTCTCAAGTGACCAGAGAGAAGACAGTCTTTGCATTTGGGCAATTTCTTTTCTTTTCTTTCCTTTTTCTTTTTCTTTCTTTTTTTTTGAGTCAAGATTCTTGCTTTGTCACCCATGCTGGAGTGCAATGTCATGATCTCGGCTCATTGCAACCTCTGCCTCCTGGGTTCAAGTGATTCTCCTGCCTTAGCCTCTTGGGTATCTGGGACTACAGGCCTGCAATACCATACCCAGCTAATTTTTGTATTTTTAGTAGAGACGGGTTTCATTATGTTGGCCAGGATGATGTCGATCTCTTGACCTCGTGATCTGCCTGCCTTAGCCTTCCAAAGTGCTGGGATTATAGGCATGAGCTACCGTGCACAGCCAATTGGGCAATTTCTATAAGTATGGAGTTCCATAGTATTTTAATGTCTCTCTCAAAAGGATTTGCTCTAAGTGATGCTTTGCGCTGTGGGAAGGTGAATTTCATTTGTAAAACAGAAGATAAAAAGCTTTGAACAGCAAAATTTCTTTTAGATACAGAATCCTAATAAACATTTCATTCTGAAGAGATCAAAGTTTAGAAAATAAAGTGGAAATACAAGCAAAAAAAGACAAATCTGAACCTCTCTCATTATAGGTCACCCCTCATTGACTTAAATACAATGGAGATTTGCTCTGTGTGAAATACCCATTGACATCAAAACCTTTGCAAGTGAGTAACCCAAACAGATATGGGAGAATTACACAAATCTTCAAGCTATTTTCCTTGTCTGCAATGGGCAGGTGGGGCATAAAGCGAATGGGAGAAAAAGTGGTTGAAATCACATCAAGTGATGAAATTTCCAGAAGCTCAAAAGATTACAGATTTTTGGTCACTTACTAAAATTCTGAGTGGCAGCAGATATTATCTGTGTTACCTTACAAGATAGTAGCCTCATATTGTTCCCCAAATACCCAGAGATGGAGAGAAATATTTAGAACTATCCCCAGATGGAAAGGCTGCTTCTGAAGAAAGTGTTTCCTTTTGTACCAGAAGAATCACAGAGGGCATATCTGTCTTACTAATTTAGACTGTTCCTTCAGATCTTCTTAGTAGATGGGGTCTGATCAGTGGGAGGCTTCTCTAAATCTGAGATCAGGGTAGCCATTTTGTGCCAGACAATCCTCACTCCTTGGGAAGGGATGACTGGACTAAGAGTTAGACGTCCAATCCAAGTTGGATCAACCACATTCTTTGACAATTTACAATGAGAAAAACAGAGACTGGAGTGTGGAAGCAAAGCCAGAGAAAAATGACAGATTTCTAAACAGGAGGTCTATTGACCTTTAGAACTGAGGTCCTGGGGGTTTCTCATGCTTCTAATTTATGCTTCAAAGTTTCACAGGAAAAATAGCTATACAGCTACTCAGAACTGAATAGTAAATGAAAACAAATTTCTACAGATTTCATAGACTACTTTGCTATTGTCTTGAATTCCGTGGTACTCTATCTCTGCCATCAATATTATATTACTAATTGACACGGACATGTAAAACACCAGAGATGAGTAATAGCCATTGGTTAGCAGATAGAGAATGTGCCAATAGATACTCATTAATAAAAATCAAACATAAGTCTCATGGGGAAAATGAGGCTGCTTTGGTCTGAAAGGTAATAGCATGAGCCAAGATACCATGTAACAATTTGCAGATCTGCAAAAAACTTTCTTGTGATCACCACAGTTCATCCCTTGCCCTACACAGATCGACTTTTCCACGTATGTTCAGGAACAGCTCCTTCATGATTTCTGGAGGTCTTTCTTCTTGAGGAGAATTTCAAACAAGAAAGAAGTACATGGAATGAACTACTGCTTTTATCACTGCCCTTGATCCTGGGGCTGCCACTGGTACTCATCCTCTCCTTCATTATCCATTCTAAATTCTTCTCGCCTCTAGCTTTCACCTTGTCAGGGCTGGGTAGATTAACCGGTGGTGTGATGAAACCTTCATACCTGAAGCATCAGAACTGAACTTGACTGATAATCATGCCCTTCTCAATGCAGGATTGTTACATGTGTGCGTGTTTACAGTTGTTCCTGGGCACAAGAGGACCAGGAGACACTCAGGAAATCACCTGGATTTTGTGCATATTTCTCCCTGCCCCTATTGTGTCAAAGCAGTCTTACCTTCTCTTGCTGATTGGGATAAATTACTCCTACAAGTATGCTGACTCCTCTTTTTATCTGCTGGCTCCAACAGAACACACCCTGCTCAACAGGACAAACTCTAGTGATGTCTGTCCATAAGAGTATGCCGTTTTGAGGAGGGGGACCTCCAGCCTTGCATATAGGAGCAGGAAACACAAAGTCCTCCTCTGGATCATTGGGCAAGAAGGTAAGTGGTCACTTCTGCTTTCACCCTTTGGTTCTCAAACCTATGTGTATTAGTCAGGCTTCTCCAGAGGGACAGAACTAATAGGATAGATGTATATGTTAAAAGGAGTTTATTAAGGAGTATTGACTCACACGATCACAAAGTCCCACAATAGACCTCCTGCAAACTGAGGAGCAAGGAAACCAGTCTGAGTCCCAAAGCTGAAGAAGTTGGAGTCCGATGTTCAAGGGCAGGAAGCATCTAGCATGGGAGAGAGAGATGTAGATTAGGAGGCTAAGTCAGTCATGTTCTTCTGCTTGCTTTTTATTCTGGCCACTCTGGCAGCTGATTAGATGGTGCCCACCCAGATTGAGGGTGGTTCTTCCTTTCCCAGTCCACTGACTCAAATGTTAATCTCCTTTGTCAACAGCCTCACAGAGACACCAGGAACAATACTTTGCATCCTTTGATCCAATCAAGTTGGCACTCAGTATTAACCATCACCTTCCTGTTGAGAAGGAAGCATCCTATAAGGGTCTGTAATTTAGTTGGTATATTATATCCTGAAGAATGACACCCCATCCTTTCAGAGCGTTTCTTCTAAGGTAGCACTTTAGTTATGCCTTTAGAAGCTGTTTCAATGCTGTATGAATCCAGATGCCTCTGGAGAATATAGTGTGATATGACCAGTAAATTCCATAGTCATGGGCCCACTCCTATGCCTCTTGCTATGAAGTGGGTCCTCTGGTTGCATGCTGTGCTAGGTGGGACTTCATGCTTGTGGACCAGAATTTCCTGTGCCCCCAAATAGTGGGGAATAAGCTCTCCATGAATGAAAGGCAAATTTATAGCTGGAATAGTTGTTATCCCTGTAGATCTGTGAGGCACCTTTAATGGTTGTCATAATTCCTTAACCTAGATTTTGAAGCTCCCAATGATTTAAGCTAATTTTTTTTTTTTTTAAGGTTAACTTTTCCACTACTGTATTTCATGAAGATTCTATTCTGGTGAGGACATGAACTTTCCTACTTGATGTCTTAATAATAGTTTGATAGGAGAAATGGAAGAATTATAACTCACAGCTATAGGACCCCTCATAAATTAGAATTTAGTCTTACTATCCTTTTCGTTTATTTGCTTTCTTTTTTGTATGTTTGCTTCATTGACATAGGAACTGAAATTGGAGAGAAATTTCTTGCCATAGATACATTTGCATGTTGGAAAGAGGCATAGAGTTATTCAGGAGGAGACAAGTAACTAAAGTATTCCAGTAATCCTCATAATCTGGACTTTTTGTTTTATAATCTTATTGCCAAAGCGAGCTTGAAGATGTTTTTTTCTTCTTCTAGAGAACATGGATCTTTTCCTAGACCAGAGCTGTGAAGATTTTTGACTCACTGTTTGTAGAGTATTGGAAAACTGATAGACCGAGATGAGACTACAAAATCCCTGTGAGCCATAGGAAATGTTAACATAGGCCTGTATGGAAATAAATGCACATTTTGGCCAGAGCTCAAAGGATTTAGCATCTGGTTCAATCTGCTGAACTAAACTTGAATAAGATCTCCTCTTCCTTCATTTCCTTTTTTCCTCAACAATTTTGCCACATGAAATCAAGCCCTGAGTTTTGTTTTGATTTAGCTCTAATTGGAGCCATGCTTTCACTGAATCTAATTTCAGTTGGAACTAATTACGGGGGAAAAGGTCATAGCTGTACTGAGAGTAGTACTCTGTTCAAAATATATTGGCACCATATAATAATAACTCTACTTCTGCGGAGATATAAACGAAGACAGAAATAAATTGGCAAAACATTCTGGATCTTCTTTTTGTTTAAATCAGTAGGGAAAAATCCATACATAGTTATTGACAGGAAAACCTTTCTTAGGTATGAATAAATACAAGTTTTTCAGTTGATTTGTGTTTATTTCCTGACAACAATCTGGGAATTGCCAGGAAAGAGACATATTTTGTGCCTATTGAGCTTGAGACAATACAGTTGTGTTTCAATTGGTACACCATGCTTACCTATATAAAATGCCCTTTCATAATAATCTGGCAGTCTGTAGTGGGGAAGGAAAAAGTAAAACACTCGCCATTGTTTTTTTGAGGGAAAACAAAAAAGAAATTTAATTTGTCCAAACTGAAAGTAAGTCTTTGACTTCCAAACTGTTGCATGACATCTTGGCTAATGCTATTACCTTTCAGTCCAAAGCAGCCTCATTTTCCTCGTGAGGTTCATGCTTGATTTTTATTACTGAGCATCTATTGGTGCATTCTCTATCTCTATCTGCTAACCATTAGCTATTACTCATCTCTAGTGTTTTATGTGTCAGTGTCAATTTGTAATATAATATTGATGTCAGAGATAGAGTGCCATGGAATAAAAGACAATATATCAAAATATACTATAATCTCTGTAGAAATTTGATTTATTTATTATTCAGTTCCGAGTAGTTGTATAGATGTTTTTCCTATGAAAATTTTAAGTATGAATGTCTGATAACATGTCTCAATTTCTCTAATGTGAGGGGAAATGATGCAGTAGGAAGAAACACAGATTAGATTAAACCCGAAGTTTCCTAGTGTCCCTTCTCAGTGTGAGCCTCTGCTCACGTTTCCTTTCTTGTTCTCTTTCAGTGGTCTTGGTGTGTTGAAAGCATTATTTACTTACCACAAAGGAGTAAGAGGTTGATACCTTTTACTATCAAGTACCAAATGCTGGTACATTTTTTTAAAAAATCAGTGACTTCCATAAACCTACCAGGTTGGGGACTATTTGCTCTGGAACGCCAATACTGCAATTCCCAGACCAGAACTGTGATGATTTTTGACTTGCTGTTTGCACAATATTCCTCTACACTATATTATTCTACAGTAACACAAGAGGCCACATGCAGGCCCGAGAATATCCATTAAAATAATTGATTTGATCCTATGCAAGTGATAAAATATTTTATTTTAAATGAAGACGTCATTGCTTTGAAAATATATGTGTCATTCAAAAGCTGGGTGTATTCAGACTTCAAGTGCCTAGATTGTGAACACTAAAATGTATGCAGTGATGGAGGCAGCCAAAGACCCATCAGAGTCAAATATTGTTATGCATTTTTACAAAATTATAGATGGAAAGTCCCCCTTTTATTTATTTGTTTATATGCTTATTTGTTTAAATCTTTTTGTCTGGTGCTCAACACTGCAGGCTTGAGAAAGAGAGTTACATAGGAGCGATGAATGGACCCAGAGCTGCCAGCCAGGCTCACTATTTGAACATAAGCAATCAATCAGTTAGCGGAGCAGCACAGTTCTCTTTGAGGAAACTGCAGTTGCCTTGGTCCTATACAGAGCTTGTTTAATCCAAAGCAGTTAGTCCCATATAGAATGCCCCAAGGAGCAATCATGTCCCACCATAATTCAATAATTTTGCAGCTTATCCTATGAGGTTTCTCCTTGAGTCTTCTGGTCCATATAAAACTGTGAATTATGGCCATATGTATTATTTCAAATGAGCTAATTGCCATCTCCTGGTAATAACGAAACCATTAATCAGGGTAACTAAACACTGTTCTAGTACTTTCACTGAAGAGGAGAAACTTCTAAAAGAGTTGTACTTCACCAGGGTCCTATAACCCTATTTCCCTCTCCCACTCAACACACTGACATTTTGTTAACGCTAACATGAGTAAAGAATAATAATACTTAGCATTTATATAGCTCTTAACAAACATTCAATAATTAATCCTTATGCCAGCTCTACTCGGCAAGCACCGTGTCTATTGTTATCCATGCTTTTCAAAGCCTGGAACTGCAGAAATGTTAAGAGATTCTCAGAAAGGTTAAGAGACTTGCCAAAGGTCACAAAACAAAATAGTAATGGAAGTTAATTCCAGCTGCGACATCGAGTCTTGCAGACGTGTGGTCTCTTGGAGGCTTGAAGGCCCATTAGTAATATGATGCTTGGGCTATGGGAAGCACCCAGTCTTGTTGTGGAGAAAAAATAATTCAGTAGCTGGAAACAGGTGACAAGCATTAGAAGAAAGAAGCAGTCTGAGCCTTAATTTCTCAGTCTACCCTTGGCAGGAGAATGTGTGCCCTGCAAAGCAGTTTTCCTCTCTCTTCTGTTCTTCTAAGATTATACAATGAAATATGCAAAGCTCTTCAAAATTACTAAGAGGTCGAGAGGATTTCAAAATTATACTGCTCTTCTCTGGGATAGTGTCAGACTACTAGACTCCCCCATTGAGAAATAATGTGAGAAGAGGTGGCAAGTTTCACATTCACAGACCCAAGAAAACTCAAGAGGAGTGATAATTACCTAGCTCATATATCCTACTTGCAAAATGCACACACACACACACACACACACACACACACACACACACTAAAAACAACAATAAAAAACTTGAAAAAATTAATCAAAAACATTTCCTGAAATCTACCCATTCAAATGTGGGAAAATGTCTTGATTTAAATTAAAAGCATATTCTTTTTAATAGTCAATTTACATGAATTAGTAATATAAAATACATTTTAAACTACAAAACGGTGTTTCAGAGGTTAAAAAAGTGTGATCAGGGACTGAGCTCGTAGGAGGAATGAGAAAATGTTCGGGAATATTTGAGACATTTTCCCAAATGAAATACTAAAACTCAAATTTTATTTTCTCAAAAATCATTTTCCCCTCTTATTTTTACCATTACAATAATTAATAATAACAAAAACTTTGTTATTATTCTGAAAAGGAAAACTTGCCTCCCTTAATAATTTAGTTCCTGAAGCAGGTCAGAAAAAATATCTTCAGATAGGGAAAGTCAGATGGAAAAGATAGCCCTAATGAGGTTGTGAGATGTATCAACACACTAGTTGCTGGAGAATTCTAAATACCTGTCACGCTGCCCACTCACTTAAAAAAAACCCTTAGATCTGATATGATAAAATCCCTTAGTAAAAATGAGATAATCTGAAACATTCTAAAAAAATTTTATGAAAGAGAAAAGGAAAGCAGAAACCAATTAAGCCACAAGACCACAGGAAGCAAGAAAATCTGCCCATTACTCAAATTGCATTAAGAAAATCATGGTAGTTTACAAGCCCATTATCTATTTATTGGCTCCAAATAGTTGGCATACTTTTCCTGGCATTTTCCATGTGCAAGATTACATACTTTGGATATAATTGCATGTGCAAGATTATGTACTTTGGACAAGGTAGATTTGGACTATTTTTTAAAGCTCAGTTGGTTGAAAGTCCCCACTATCATCTATTGATCAGTATAGAGATATTTATTCTTGGCAGAATCCAATATAACTCAAGTATTCAAATGTTTATTTCAATCCTACTGCTCACTCCTATGTAGAAGATAAAGGGATAATAGCTAGTGAACTTCTTGCTGAAATGCCAGTTTTTTTTTTTTTTTTTGCCAAAGATTGATAAAATCTGTCAGAAAAAAGACTGTGTTTGGCAATAACACAGCTTACCCTTAAGCCGTGGTGGGTTGGATTAGAGGCTGGGCATATAGCATGACCTGAACGACCACCCTCACTTTGTAGCCTAAGATTATATTACATAAGAACAAGCACACCAGCCATCAGGAGAAGCACATAAGAACCACCTGTAGGCCAGGCACGGTGGCTCACGCCTGTAATCCCAGCACTTTGGGAGGCCGAGGCAGGTGGATCATGAGGTCAGGAGATCGAGACCATCTTGGCCAACATGGTGAAACCTCGTCTCTACTAAAAATACAAAAATTAGTTGGGCGTGGTGGCGCATGCCTGTAATCCCAGCTACTCAGAAGGCTGAGGCAGGAGAATTGCTTGAATCGGGGAGTTCGAGATCGCAGTAAACCGAGATTGTGCCACTGCACTCCAGTTGGGCGACAGGAAAAAAAAGAACCCATCTGTGAACTCAGAATTTGGTGGCAATCTTGAATCATTTGTGGTAAAATTTTAAATTGTTTTTCTGTGTTCAAACACAGGCTGCAACTAGAATGACTTTGAATGAGATAATTGTGGTTTTGTGCGACATTGTCATAAATCAGAACAGTCCTTCGTAGGCATCAACACACAGTCTTCATCATCTTGTAATAAATCACTCAGAGTTCAAAAGGCTGAAGGTGGTACTTCATAAGCAAATAATACAAGATTGCATCATCTAGCCACTTGTCTTGGTATCATCCAGTATCCAACTTGCCTGCATATTAGTGCCATATGGTGCCTTTGTCTGATAGGACAGAAATGTATTTGCATCCTTAGTACGCTGGGGCAAAGCCAACAGGGCATTTGCTTTCAATTCTGAAAAGGCTCTTTCATAAAGGTGACTTATATTTATTATGTTCTGTTGCTTTGCCTATGTAAATTAGTAATCAAATATTCTAAATACTTGATGGAAAATAATTTTATCTACTGCTTGCCTCCTAAATCATAGTTGTCAGGTTTAAAAATCTGATTGGGGAGTTTTGTTAAATATCTTCCTAAGTGTTAATTGGGTATGTTTTCCAAGTTATTAAATCTTTCAGCATATGAAAAAAATCTTTATATGTACATATAAAACTTATTTAGAAGACAAATCAAATTGGATACAAAAATCTTAATTTAGTCAACTTTTTCCCCTTGAGATGAGCTAGTAGAATGAGTCAACTTTAATTAACTTATTTGCTCCCTGGTCACATGATTGCTGTGTTAATCTATCATTTTAATGGGGTGTCTTCTGTGGGTATTTTTATAAATGTTCGACAGAATGAACCAACAAATTAATTTCTAATAATTCACTATTTGCACAATACTTCAAGTGGTATCAATCATTCTCTGATTTTAATTACAGTTCTATAAAAGTGCAGGTAGAAGATGTAAATTCTCCTTTGATTCTAAACAATTTGTGAGAAAACAAGTAATTTGGATAATGCCAGATGGAGAAGCTTTAGCGGTAAAATTCATCCTTTTTCATGTAGAGTTCTGACAGAACACAGTCATGTAACTACCACCACAGTGAAAAGATGTGAGAGTTTCATTTTCCCCCACATTTCCCTTATGCCCTTTGTAACTTTCACTTAGCAAAATGCACATAAGATTTGTCCACATTGTTGTGTGTAATAGTGGTTCAATCCATTTTACTGCTGAGTAGCATTCTGCTTCTGTGGAATGGATGTACCACCATTTAAAAAAATTGGATTACTTATTTTCTTGGTATTGAGTTGCCTGAATTACTTACATATTTTAGATATTAACATCTTATCACATGTATGGTTTGAAAATATTTTCTTCCATTTTGTAGGTTGTTTCCCTGCACTTTGTTGATTACTTTTTTTTTTTTTTTTTTTCTGGTGTAATGCTAGTCTATTTGTTTATATTTGCCTTATTTATCTGTGCTTTTGGAGTTACATCCAAAAAAATCATGCTGAGCCCAGTTTCTAAAAGTTTTTCCTCTTAGTTTTTTCTAGTCATTTTACAGGTTCAGGTCTTACATTTAAGTTTTTAATCCATTTTGAGTTGATTTTTCTGAGATAAAGGTCCAATCTTATTTTTCTGCACATGGTTATTGTTTTCCCAACATCATTTATTGAAAAGGCTATCCCTTTTCAATTGGTTTTCTTGGCATCTTTGTCAAAAATCAATTGAGTGTAAATGCATGTTTTTTTTTTTTTTTTTTTGGGCCCTTGATCCTGTTCCATTGGTCAATGTGTCTGTTTTTATGCTAGTACCATGATATTTTGATTACTATAGCTTTGTAGTGTATTTGAAAATCAGATACGGTGATCCCTTCAGCTTTGTTCTTTTTGTTAAAAATGGCTTTGTTTTTTTCTGGGTCTTCTGTGGATCCATAAAAATTTTAGGATTTTTAAATTAAAAAAATATTTTCTGTGAAACATGCTATTAGAATTTTGATAGGGATTGCATTGAATCTGTAGAATAGTATAGACTATTTACTGGCCTCATCAAATAAGTTTGGAAATATTATCTCAATTTTTTATAAGTTTTAGAAAGATTGGTATTCATTCTTCTTTAACTATTTGGTAGAATTCAGTGGTGATGTCATCCAGTTGTGGACTTTTCTTTGATGGGAGACTTTTTAGTACTGATTGAATCTCCTTTCATGTTATTGGTCTGTTCAGCTGTTTTATTTCTTCATCATTCAATCTTGGTAGGTTTTATGTGTCTAGGAATTTACCTGTTTCTTGTAGGTTATCCAGCTTTTTGGTGTAATTGTTCATAGTAGTCTCTTATAATTGTTTGTATTTTTGTAGCATCAGTTGCAATGTCTTATCTTTCATTTATTTTATTTGAGTCATCTCCTTTTCTTTAGTTAGGCTAGCTAAAGTTTTGTTGATTTTATAAATTCACTGACTGTTTCTGCTGCTTCTTTAAATCTGTTGAAAACCTCAACTGAAATTTTCACTTCAACTATTGTACTCTATTTTTTTTTTTTTTTTGAGACAGAGTTTTGCTCTTGTTACCCAGGCTGGAGTGCAATGGCGCGATCTTGGCTTACTGCAACATCCGTCTCCTGGGTTCAAGCAATTCTCCTGCCTCAGCCTCCCGAGTAGCTGGGACTACAGGCGTGTGCCACCATGCCCAGCTAATTTTTATAGTTTTAGTAGAGACGGGGTTTCACCATGTTGACCAGGATAGTCTCGATCTCTTGACCTCGTGATCTACCCGTCTTGGCCTCCCAAAGTGCTGAGATTACAGGCGTGAGCCCCCGCACCCAGCCAACTATTGTACTTTTTAGCTCTAGAAAAGTAATTTCTTGATTTCTTTTTCATGATTTCTTTCTCTTTAATGATATACTCCACTGGCTCACACACCATTCTCATCACTTCTTTCATTCTTTGTCCATGGATTCCTTCAACATTTGAGCATATTTAAGACAGTCGCTTTAGTCTTTTTCTAGGAGTAGAATGTATGGACTTACTCAGGGACAGTTTCTGAATAATTTCTTCATTTTTTTTCCTGCAAATGGGCTACACTTTTTGTGGTTGTGTGTGTGTGTGTGTGTGTGTATGTGTGTGTGTGTGTGTGTATGTGTGTGTGTGATTTGTAATACGTCTTTAGAACTGGACATTTTGAATATTGTGATGTGATGACTCTGAAATCAAATTCTTCTCCCTCACCTGGTATTGCTGTTATTGCTTGTTGCGGGTTGCAGTTATCCAGTTGTTTATTGACTTTTCAAAAATGGTTTTCACAAATAATGTATTTCTTGCCATGTGTGGCCACTGGAATCTCTGTTCTGTTACTTCTGTATTCAGCCAGTGACGGCTCAGAGATTTCCTTGAATACCTAGGTCTAATTAAAAAAAGTAAAAAAGGCGGTCTGTCTCTTTAAGTTATTTTGACATATACTGATCTGGAAGTTGCTTTAGTTCGAGAGTTTTCCCCTTAATGTGTTTGGCAATGCCTTTTTTTGTTCTTATAACAAGTTAATTCTGTGTTCATTAAATAAACTGGGAAATATTTCTGCTCCTTTTCTTTTGTGCAGGATTCCTATTGTTTCTTCTTTAAGCGATTGTTATAATTTGTCAGTGAAGCCATGTAGGCCAGTAGATGTGTAAGGTTTTCAACTACAAATTAGTTTTCTTTCTTTTTTTTTTTTTTTTTTTTT
>NW_016107466.1:5861851-5865138 GCF_001604975.1 Cebus imitator | reverse complement strand
AGAGACGGGGTTTCACCATGTTGACCAGGATGGTCTCGATCTCTTGACCTCGTGATCCACCCGCCTCGGCCTCCCAAAGTGCTGGGATTACAGGTGTGAGCCACCGCGCCCGGCCCAAATTAGTTTTCTTTAACAGATTCAGGTAAATTATTTCTCCTCCTCCTCCTCCTCCTCTTCCTTCTTGTTTCTTTTTCTTCTTCTTCTTGACACGCATTCTCACTTTGTTGCCCAGGCTGGAGTCCAGTGGCCTCGACTCACTGCAACCTCCGCCTCCCGGGTTCAAGAAATTCTTCTGTCTCAGCCTTCCAAGTAACTGGGACTACAGGCCCACACCACCATGCCCAGCTAATTTTTGTATTTTCAGTAGAGATGGAGTTTCACTATACTTGCCAAGCTGGTCTGGAACTCCTGACCTCATGATCCACCTGCCTCAGCCTCCTAAAGTGTTGGGATTACAGGCATGAGCCACTGTGCCCAGCAACTATTTCTTCTTGAATGAGCTTAATTAGTGACTTTTAATACATTTTCTTTAACAGATGTAGAACTTTTCAGGTAAAATATTTCTTCTTGAATGAAGAAATTAATTAATGACTTGCTTCATTAATTAATGACTTGCAATATATTGTCAACTTCATACAAGTTGCTATATTTTTTATGATAATGAATGTATAGATTAACAAACCCAAACATTCTTTTGTTTGTTTGTTTTTTGTTTGAGATGGAGTCTTGCTTTGTCACCCCGGCTGGAGTGCAGTGGTGTGATCTTAGCTTGCTGCAGCCTCCGCCTCCCGAGTTCATGCAATTCTCATGCTTCAGCCTTCCTAGTAGCTGGGATTACAGGTGCCTGCCACCATGCCCAGCTAATTTTTGTAGCTTTTGTAGAGACGGGGTTTCTTTATGTTGCCCAGGCTGGTCTTTCGATAAATATTGGTACGTTTGGATTAAAATCTACAACTCCTGACCTCAGGTGATCCACCCACCTCAATCTCTCAAAGTGATGGGATTACAGGCGTGAGGCACTGCACCCGGCCAAATTGCTATTTTTAAGCATAAAATTGTCTATAACTTTATTTTCACTTTACTGTCTATAGGTTAGTAGTGATGTCACATTTTTCATTACTCATATTGGTAATTTATGCCTTCTCTATTTTTTTAGCCAAAAGTTTCCTATTAGAATTTTTCTTTTTTTCACTTCAGAGAAATATATATATTTTTAAAATTTATTTTACCTGTTTTTCTGTTCTCAGTTGTATTCATCTCTGCTTTTTTCATTACTTCCTTCCTCTGTTTGTTTGCAGTAAGCATCCACTCTTCTCCTTCTAGTTTTTTAGAGTAGAAACTTAGATTATTGATTTAAGATTCCTTTTTTTTTTTTCCTGGAGTGCAGTGGTGCAATTTTGGCTCACTGCAACTTTTGCCTCCCCGGTTCAAGTGATTCTCCTGCCTCAGCCTCCTGAGTAGCTGGGATTACAGGCGCATGCCACCAGGCGCGGCAAAGTTTTGTATTTTTAATGAGACGGGTTTTCACCATGTTGGCCATGCTGGTCTTGAACTCCTGACCGCAAGTGATCCACCCATCTTAGCCTCCCAAAGTGCTCGGATTACAGGCATAAGCCACCGTGTCTGGCCCATTTTCATTGCTGAAAATATTTTCTAATTTTCTTTGTGACTTCCTTTTTGTCCTATGGATTACTTAGAGGTGTGTTGCTTAATCTTCAGATATCTGAAGATTTTCCACATATCTTTTTATTAATGATTTTTAGTTTATTTAAATTTTTATCAAAAATATATTTTGCATAATTTTGAACTTTTAAGAATCTGTGACAATATATTTACATGTCATAAATAAGGTGTGAATATTCCATGTGTATTCCAAAATGTTTTGTTCTGCTATTGTTGGGTGGAGTGTTCAAAAATGACAATTAGGGTAATTTTGTGGACAATATTATTCAAGTGTTCAATGAGCTTTTGAATTTTATGTCTACTTTTTATTGATTGCTATGAGAAGAGAGAGGTTGGTGGATTTTAAAAAATTGTCCCTTGACTTTGCTTCAAGTATTTTGAAGCTCTGTTGTCAGGAGCACAGACACTTAGGATTGTGGTGGCTTCTTGGTAAAATGACTTATCATTATGTGACGTCTCTCTTTGTCCCTGCTGATATTCCTCTTTCCGCAGTTTTGTTTGATATTATTATAGTCACTCCACTTCTCTTTAGATAGGTATTGTTATGGTATGTCTTTGGTCACCTTTTTACTTTTAATGGATAGGTAACTTTATATTTAAAATAGGGTTCTGTTGAAAGCATATAGTTTGTTGCTCCTTTTTACCCGGTCTGATAATCTCTGTGTTTCAAATGTTATGTGTAGCTGGGCGTGGTGGCTCATGCTTGTAATCCCAGCAATTTGAAAGGCCAAGGCAGCGGGATCCCTTGAATTTAGGAGTTTGAGGCCAGCCTGGGCAATATAGTGAGACCTGGTTTCTGCAAAAAAGAAATTAAAAATTAAGCCAAGCGTGGTGGCGTGCACCTGTAGATTAAAGTGAGAGGACCACTTGAGCCTGAGATATGGAGGCCAAGAAAGCAGAGCCAAGGTTACCCCTCTGCACTCTGGCCCGAATGATGGAGCAAGACACACACACACACACACACACACACACACACACACACATCCCAAATGGTATGTATAGACCCCTTATACTTAGTATAAATATTGGTACATTTGGATTAAAATCTACAACCTTACTAATTGTTTCTTTGTTCTGTTTTGTTCCACTTTCTCTTTTCTTTCTTCCTTTGGATTATTTTTATAACTCCTTTGTTTTTGACCTCTGCTATTGGCTTATTACTTATGCCCCTTTTAAAAAATTTTGTTTTAGTGATCACCCTGGGATTTACTACATGCATCTTTAATCATAGTCTATCTTCAAATAATATCACACTACCTCCAATGTCTTGTAACCACCTCACAACAGTGTACTTCCAATTCTTCTCTCCTATACCTTGTACTTTTATTGTTATAATGTTACTTTAAAATATTCTGAAAACAAACCATCTATTGCTTCTGTATTTTCTTTAGTTGCCTTTTGGATTAAAAGTAGAAAAAACAGGCCGGGCGCGGTGGCTCAAGCCTGTAATCCCAGCACTTTGGGAGGCCGAGGCAGGTGGATCACAAGGTCAAGAGATCAAGACCATCCTGGTCAACATGGTGAAACCCCATCTCTACTAAAAATACAAAAAATTAGCTGGGCATGGTGATGCGTGCCTGTAATCCCAGCTACTCAGGAGGCTG
>NW_016107466.1:5853490-5861725 GCF_001604975.1 Cebus imitator | reverse complement strand
TTTAAAAAAAATTAAAAAAAAAAAAGTAGAAAAAATAGTTTAATATTTCCTTTTTAAAAAAACTATTTTCAGCTAGGCATGGTGGCTCGTGTCTATAATCCCAGCCTTTTGGGAGACCGAGGTGGGAGGATCACATGCCCTCAGGTGTTCAAGATTAGCCTGGCTAACACTGTGAGCTAGATTTCTGTTTCTAGAAAAATTTAAAAATTGACCAGTTGTGGTGCATGCCTGTAGTCCTAGCTGCTGAGATGGCTGAGGTGGGAGGATTGTTTGAACCTGGGAGATTGAGATTGCAGTGTGCCATATTTGAGTCACTACACTCCAGCCTGGGCTACAGAATGAGACCCTGTCTCAAAAACAAAAAACAACAACAAAACCAAAACAAGTCTACCCGTTATCAACTTGGTACTCACACACGTTTCCTTAAACACTATCTCCAAATCAAACAACAACATCGTAATCTCACCTAACATGATAAAACTATCTTTTCTCAAAAACAAACAAACAAACAAAACAAAAACCCAAACCAAAAAGTAACCACAAAACTACTTTCAGCACTTTTATTCTTTATTTATATTCAAATTTCTATCTGGAACCTTATGCATCTTCCTGAAGAACTTGCTTTAATGTTTCTTGTAGTGGAAGTCTGCTGGAAATTAATTTCTTTTGTTTTGCAAAGTTTTAGTTTCTTCTGCAATTTGTGGAGTTTTAAGTTTTCTTAAAAAAATATATTCTGAATACAAATTCTTTATCAGATATATGATTTTCACATATTTTCTTCTAGGTTGTAATTTTTATTCCTATAAAATCAATAGGCTTTATTTTTCAGAGCAATTTTAGGTTTACAGAGAAACTGAGCAGTAAATGTGGAGTTCCCACATGCCTCCTCTTTGGTCCACTCCCCCTGCAGTTTCCACTATTATTAACATCTTGCATTAGTGTGGTATATTTGTTACAACTGATGAACCAATACTGATACATTATGATTAAAGCCTGTAGTTTATACTTGTGTTCACTTATTGTATTATGCAATTCTGTGTACAGATTTTGGACAGATGTATAATGTCATATCATAACAGTGCCATACAGAATAGTCTCACTGCCCTAAAGATGTCCTGGGCTCTATCTGTTTATCCCTCTTTCCCTCCCTCTGAGCCCCTGACAACCATTGTTCTTTTTACTCTCTACTTTTGCCTTTTCCAGAATGTCATCTACTTGGAATCAGAGGATTTGTAACCCTTTCACACTGGCTTCTTTTACTGAGTCATGTGCATTTACAGTTCAGCCATATTTTTTTAAACAGCTCAATTGCTCATTTCGTTTGAGCTGGAATAATATTCCTTTGTATATATGTACTATAGTTTGTGTAAACATTCATCTGTTGAAAGACATCGTGGTTGCTTCCAACATTTGCAGTGATTAATAAATGATTCTACAAACTTACATGTCCAGGCTTTTGTGTGGACATGTTTTTTTAACCCATTTTGATAAATACCAGAGTATTATTGCTGGGTAATATGGTAAGATTAAGAATCAGAATTGCTATTGCCCCACATTCTTATTTTTTATTTTTAATTAATTAATTTTGAGGCAGAGTCTTGCTCTGCCACCCATGCTGGCACGTAGTTGTGCAATCTTGGCTCACTGCAACCTCTGCCTTCTGGACTCAAGCGATCCTCCTACCTCAGCCTTCCCAGTAGCTGGGGCCACAGACACATGCCACCATGCCAGGCAAATTTTTGTATTTTTTTTTTTTTGTAGAGAGAGGGTCTCATCATGTTGCCCAGGCTGGTCTTGAACTCCTGACTTCAAGCAATCCACCCACCTCAGCCTCCCAAAGTGCTTGATTTTTTATTCTTGTGTCAATTTGCTGAGAATGATGGTTTCCAGTTTCACCCACGTCCCTGCAAAGGACATGAACTCATCCTTCTTTATGTCTGCATAGTATTCCATGGTGTATATGTGCCACATTTTCAAACACCATATGTTCTCACTTATAAGTGGGTGTTGAACAATGAGAACACATGGACACAGGGAGGAGAGCTTCACACAGTGGGCCCTGTCATGGGGTGGGGAGCAAGGGGAGGGATAGCAGGGGGTGGAGGGATGGGGAGGGATAGCCTGAGGAGAAATACCTAATGTAGATGACAGGGTGATGGATGCAGCAAACCACCATGGCACATGTATACCTGTGTAACAAACCTGCACAATCTGCACATGTACCCCAGGACTTAAAGTACAATCATAACAAAAAATTTTTTAAAAATTAATTATCTAGCTTTAGATATTTCTTTACAGCAACACAAAAATGAATTAACACACATATGGGTTAACCAAAAAAAAACCACTTACAGCTATTTTTAATTTCATTATTAACAACTCTTTTTTAAATTTTTGACCATGTTTTGGGCATTGTGCTAGGTGTCTGATAGCTAGTATCTCATTTAGCCCTAATAAGACCTATGGGAAATTGGTATTATTGATTTCAGCATATCAAAATATTTAAGTGTATGTACACTAAGGACTCACTGCCAAGGTTCATATATCAGCTCCACTACTTACTTGTTGAGTGACCATGAGCAAGTCACTTAACCTCACTTAATCCATTGCATCATGTGTAAAATAGGGAAAAATAATAACGACATGGGTTAGTTGTTCTGAGATTTAAATGAAGCTATTCAATATTACACTTTTGAAATGGTTTCTGGTGCATTGTAAACACTAAATCAGAGTTAGGTATTACTTTTGTTATCTTGAAAGTGAGAAAAAGAAGAGATATGGAAATAAATGCACACAACTAATACACCTCAGAGCTTAGATCCTAAGCCCAGCTGCTTCCAAAGCACCCCCCCCACCCACCATGTTGCTCTTATTTTATATGCTAATTAGGGAGAGGATTTTTTGCTAATGTGTACGTATAATTGGCATACATATTGCTTTATGCCTGTTGTCTCAAGTGCAATTATCAATAATGCCCTTTTAATTCTCATGAATGTCTATTTTAGACAATAAATTATATGTTTACCTTACTAATAATCCACATTGTAATTTATCTTTTGGTGACAAATTATTATTTCTAGTTCTAAATTTACTTGTGGCCCAAGCTCTCCAGCACACACACCTACACACACAGACACACACACACAGACACACACACACACACACACACGTTTATTGTGGATTTTATTTTATTTTATTTATTTATTTATTTATTTATTTTGATTTTTTAAAACTTAATAGTTTAATAGATTTATCAGTGGTAAAATGTAAAAACACCCATTAGAGAGTAATAAATTACATTCAATTTCTATAATAATATAAAACGTGCATCAGTTTACTAAGGGAAAAAAGCCATTACACATTACCAAAGGGGGCCAAGAAATCTCCTAGAGAGAAAAGTTTTAAGGAAGAAAAGATGACACCTTTCTTAAAGGGTTTAATCGTGGTTCTCTCTAGATATTGGAGAGGTCTGAGTGGATTTTATTAAAAAGTGGCAGACACTATGTAATGATGTAACTTAATACATTTTTACATTCAAAATTAATCACAATTTAGCAACTTGTGGCTTATGTAGGGTAAACACACACAATTTTGAAAGTCTCATCTTACACTGACACAATAATAGATCAGTTCTGGGTGGTGGAAGCTTCATGTCAATTTTACGTAAATGGATACTCTTAAGAGTTGATCACTGTCAAAATAAATGTGGGCTCTTAATAAAATGCTACCAGTTGTCCAAACCAGAGAAATATAGTATAATAGATATTCAGAGTCTATAAATGGCTTCTAGGTGTGATTCTATGGGGGCTGGTTCCAGGCAGAGAGGAGGGTGAAGGCTAGGAGGATATTTCTTACATAAGATTTTTTTCTCCTGGAATGTAGTTTATATTAGATTTTTTGTATTTTCTTAGTAATTAGAAACTTATTAATTAGATGAACATATATTAGATCTTTATAAACATCTGCATTGTGAGAAAAAAATGTCTTCTCTGATTGGTTCTACATTTATACAGAGAGTTTGTAAGTATCAACATGACTGAAGTATCTGTGTTCCTGTCATATTTGAATTATTTGCATTGGTGAGACTCAAAGTGAGATTCAAGAAATTTTTCTGTTCCTTATACATTAATTTGTTATAGAAACCCAGATTCAAACAATTTTATTTTTATTCCTTTGAGACTATATTTTCCTATATCTAGCATTTTATTTATAATGTGTGTTTCAGTTTCAACATAGTTAATTGCTTTTGTACCACATTTTATAAACAAATTTTTTTCAATTTTCATTGAAGGCCAAATAATAAGCAATGTGTTTAGTTTTCTGCTCAGCCAATCACATTCAGCCTAAAAAATAGACTTGCACCTAAGGAAATTCCCTGTGGAGTAGAAAACATAGCTGTTTTATCTTACTAGGCAGCCTGCAGAGAGATACTATTTTCCTTGGGGAAAAGGACACTCAAGTTTTGAGAATCTAGGTACTGTACCACTGGGGAAAGAGCAGAAAAGAAAATAGACCATCTTTTTCAGTTCTATTGTACAGACTATAAAGAAGTTCTTTGTTCAGACTCTATGTCCTCTTCCTTCTTGCTGAATCTTTAGTCTTTTAAAATTCTACCCTTAACTAAATCGGTAAAGCTACAAAAAGGATTAAACTTAAAAATATACCAGGAATACAGAATGAGGAGAGGTGATTGATCTTTCAGTGGGTATCCAACTGTGCAATGAAATTCTCAAGCAGGTTTCTTTTTATTTCAAAATGGGTTTGATTCAGAGGGATTTTATAGCTGCTAAATCATGCAATTGGCAGAGATTGTGCGTGCTTCTCACAGTTACATTGAAAGATGTCAAATTTGGCAAAGGCAGTAAAAATACTGGCATTTACTGAGCTTGCTTTTTTCCCCTCCTTCCTGGAGAATGCGCTAAAATCCAGCATGCTCAGAAGCAATACAGTGCAACAGAAGTGTGCAGAATTATAGTTTTCACAGAAAGAGTATGACTTTCTCAGCCAGTGTGTTGTGATTACATCTTTGGCAAAAGCCTGGCAGCCTATGCTTGCTGTTATAAAAGGCTCCTTTTTATCAGCAGTGGACATGGTGTCCTGTCATTGTCATTGACATCTAAAAGCTGCTCATTTTTTACAAAACAATGTTATTAGCAGATATCTCTGTAATGTTACCTTATGAATATATGCAAATTTCTTTAGGACATATACCTATGTATGAGAATTTCTAGATTATTGGAAGGAATAATGTTTTATTTTACTTTAAGTTCGGGGATACATACGCTGAATGTGCAGGTTGGTTATATAGGTATACATGTGCCATGGTGGTTTGCTGCAACTATCAACCTATCTTCTAGGTTTTAAGCCCTGCATGCATTAGGTATTTGTCCTAATAAAGCTGCTCATTTTTATATTAATATATATTTTTACCAATCAAAGAGACCATAAGCTTGGCTTTGGAAGGAAAATTCGTTTTAAAAAGCTAAAAGTTTTTTCTAATAAAGAGAAAGAGAGAGAGTTATCCATCTGAATGTGAGCAATAACAAAGCAGCATATATGCACCTACAAAGTGGGCACCACTTTCTCTCAGACAAGATAGAGATGAAATATTGTATCATAAGCTGCTGAACGGCCTTACTTTGCTCGTCCAAAGAGATGTCAAGTCTGAAGGAGCACCTCTGGATTGGTAGACAAACCTGCACAGGACCATGGCCTTGGGCCATGTGTGCCAAAACCTGGACAGAGTGACCAGCAGCAAATGAAAACTTGTGTTGGGTTTGCAGGTATTCAGATTGTATAACCTGCTGGACAACTTCCCTAAAAGAGACTATTAGGGTGGAGGATCCACAGAGCTCTGAAAACATGAGTGATAATCAGGATAATCACAGAAGAAAGTTTATTACAGCTGGTGAGAGATTGGCTGGGATGGGTCTAATTTGAAGTTCAATAGGGCAGTGGTCAACATCTGGAAATATGTGCAAATGAAGCAACACTTTCTCTGTGGTTTAGGGGTGTGCAGGAAAGTTTCAGTTTAGGGAACGAGCAGAGACAATACTCAGTAAGTCAACAGATGGAGCCCAGGAGCACTGCTTAACTTTTCTAAGAAAAGAAGAAATGGGAATCTACAGTAACAAAGGTAAGTCTACCATCAGGGGCTATCATACATGCCTTGTGTTAACTTATAAAACCCACAAGTAAGCCTTCAACATAGATGAGAATATCCCTGTAATCGCAAAGAGCAAACAGAGACTCAGAAGAGTAAAGTAACTTTGCCAAGTTCACAGAGCTAGTAGGTACTGAAGGCAAGACTTATACCCAAGCATGCCGCATCCAGCTCATGTTTGTCCTGCAGTGCTGTTTCCACTGGTGTTTCTGGTGGTGTATCTCTTTGCTTCTGAGAAATACTTGAGGGCAGGGTAGTTTGAGCTCCAGTACTTAGAAGTTCAGACTGAACTCCTGGATCCCAGAAATAAAACAAAATTATTTTCTGTATATTTAGTGCGCACACTGTTGAAATAATTCATCTGTTCCTGTGGACAGAATGACTAGAATCACTTTTCACAGTTGAAGTCTCTGACTGCATAAAATCTTGTGAGCAATATATTCATTCTCTCCCACTTCCCTCTAGCAGATCTGATTTTATTTTATCCTTGGGGGTCATTGGTAAATGGTGGGAAGGGTGGGCACATGAGGGAAAAGATGATACATACCATGCCTTTCCAGGTATTAAGTGGACTTGAGTCAGTCTGGCATGGTGGCTCACGCCTATAATCCCAGCACTTTGGGAGACTGAGGTGGGTGGATCAGGAGGCCAGGAGTTCGAGACCAGCCTGGCCAACATGGTGAAACCCTATCTCTACTAAAAATACAAAAAAAAAAAAAAAATTAGCCTGGGATGGTGGTGGGAGCATGTGATACTAGCTACTCAGGAAGTTGAGGCAGGAGAATTGTTTGAATCCAGCAGGTGGAGGTTGCAGTGAGCTGAGGTTGTGCCACTGCACTCCAGCCTGGGCAACAGAACAAGACTCTATCTCAACAAAAATTGATAAATAAAAATAAAATGGAGTATAAGATAAAAATAAAATGAGTATAAGAAAATGCCTTTTCTTTTGAGAGTCTATGCATTTATATGAATCCCTTCTCCCCATCTAATTAAAGACACTTCATTCTATTTTCTCCATTGTGTAGAAATTCAGGAAAAATGTGAGTAGACATGGCAGACTCTAAAATTTATTTCAACAGGAAAAGCTGTCTCCCTCTACGTTTCTAGTCCCTTTTTCTGTTATGTGTGAATTATGCTTTTGTCACTTTGACACCAGTGTGATTTGCAACTAAAAAGCATGAGGAACAGTTCTCAAGTTGGTACTTGGCTCAGCTTGGTTATAAGGAAAAATGAAAAATAATGTAGGTAGAAAAGTATTTTTAGACCTTTCTTCTCAAAAATAATACTCATCACAGTAGTAGCAACTCAAATGCACACCTACCATGAACTTGGCACTGTACTGGCAGAATTAAATATATTGTTACAATGAGCTGGGTGTGGTGGTGCACACCTGTAGTCTTAGCTACTCAGGAGGCTGAGGTGTGAGGTTCACTTGAGCCCAGAAAATCAAGGCTGCAGTGAGCCAAAATCACGCCACTGCACTCCATTTTTGATGACAGGGTAAGAACCTATCTCAAAAAATAAAAAAAAGAAATTGTCACCTCTAATTCTCACAATTATTTTGGTTCCTCATTCCTTAATCATAAATTGAGATTTGAAGTTAAGATGTTACCAAGATAGGGATCTAGCTCGGATTCAAACTCAAGCTTGTCTGTTCCTCAAGTTTATTTTTCTTTTACTGTGAATATGCATCGAACTTCCTGAAACCTCTACAAAGACATGTGCTGCTCAGTGAGCCACGAGACGAGGGGGAACCCTACGCTGTCTACCAGAACAGCAAATTCCTAAGTAACATGCAGTGAGAGAATTTGAGTATTAGGAATTCCAGCTGGAGGAATAGTCAACCAGTTGAGTTGAAGCCTCAGGGAACCTGCATGAGAATTTGGACATTTTCTCATATTTAAAGAGAAACAGCAAAATTTCACACACAGAAAAATACTATTTGACACACGCAAGAAAATTGTCGTTGGGTCACAAATTCTCCCCTGGGATCTTCAAACATCTGTTTTCCAGCATCCCTTGCAGGTCAAAGACCATTTTCCCTTCTGGTCCTTAAATCTACAAGACTGTCT
>NW_016107466.1:5819684-5852130 GCF_001604975.1 Cebus imitator | reverse complement strand
AATGCAAATTACCTATTTCATCTATGTGGCTTTCCCAGAGGATGCTGAATTTCAGGCCATCATATATGCTAACCCACCGAACTTCAAGTAGTGGCCCTCAGGGCTTGACTATGAAAAAAAGTTATGTTTCTTGGATTCAAGTTACTTACACATTATTTTAGGAGACAAAAGCCTGATATACTACCTCCCCTGAAGACTTACTTTATTTTACTGAGAAGTGAATTTCTTCCTCCTCATGGTCACTCCGTATCGATTCACATGCACATTTCCCACTCTATTGTCACATAATTGTTTACCTATCTATTTATCTGTGAAGTCTAGGGTGGGGATTCAAATTTATGTTCTCAGTGTCTTGCAAAGGTCTTGGCATAGAGTTAGTGGAAGTCTCTGCTGCCTTTAATGATAGAGAACAATAAAGGCTTTCTGAAATTCTTTACTCCTTGGAGTCCAGGTCTCCTCTTCCTTCCTTTCTGATTATTCTTTCATGTTTTTCTTTGTTTCCTTGCTCATTCTTACTTTGTAAAACTTTTTTTTTAAAGAACTGGAGTCTCACTCTCTTGCCCAGTCTGAAGCATAGTAGATTAATCATAGCTAACTGCAGCCTTGAACTCCTGGGCTTAAGCAATCTTCCTGCCTCAGCCTCCCAAGTAGCTGGGACTGCAATGTGCACCATGACACTTGGCTGATTTAAAAAAAATTTTTTTTTGGTAGAGACAAGGTTTTGCTGTGTTGCTCAGGCTTGTCTTGGATTCCTGGCCTCAAGTGATCCTCCTGTGCCTGCTTCCCAAAGTGCTGGAATTGCAGGAATGAGTCACCACACCCAGCCTATAAAACTCTTAAACACCAATATTCCCTAGTGATTCTCCATTTTGCTTATTCTGCATCATTTCCCTAAATGACCTACTCTATTTGCTTTGTAGAGATTGTTTATTCTCAAATACATTGCCCTCCATTCATCCTGACTTCTTTGCAAATCTTTAGGTTTGTGAAGGTTTGCTGGCTATATCCACCTGGAATCTCAAAGGAAATTTCAATTCAACACCATGAAAACTTGATGAATCATCCTATCTTCCTCTATCACAGTTAAACCTCTTCCTTTATTATTCTAAATCTCAGTGTTCCAATTATCTTCCTAATAATTCAATGCAAAAACATGGAAGTCATCACTAATTCTTCCTTCACTCTCCCTATCTCCCATGCTAGCTCCTATTCGTTCTGTTACCAGAAAATGGTCCCAATCCAGACCCCAAGAGAGGGTTCTTGGATCTTGCACAAGAAAGATTCAGGGCGAGTCTATAAAGTGAAAGCAAGTTTATTAGAGAAGTAAAGAAACGAAAGAATAGCTATTCCATAGACAGAGAAGCCCCAAGGGCTGCTGGTTGGCCATATCTATGGTTATTTCTTGATCATATGCTAAACAATAATTGGATTATTTATGAGTTTTCCAGGAAAGGGGAGGGGATTTCATGGAACCGAGGGTTCCTCACCATTTTAGACATATAGGGTAACTTCTCCATGTTACCACGGCGTTTGTAAACTGTCGTGGCGCTGGTGAGAGTGTCTTTTAGCATGTAAATGCATTAATAGTAACATACAATGAGCAGTGAGGACACACAGAGGTCATTTTCATTGCCATCTTGGCTTCGGTTGGTTTTGGCTGCCTTCTTTACTGCATCCTGTTTTATCATCAGGGTCTTTGTGACCTATATTTTGTGCCAACCTCCTATGTAACTTGTCTTGTGACTAAAAATGCCTAACCTCCTGGGAAGGCAACCCAGTAGGTCGCCGCCTCATTTTACCCAGCCCCTATTTAAAGTGGAGCTGCTCTGGTTTGGATGCCTCTGACAAGCCTAACTGCATTTGAACTGTAACTAATTACCATAGGTTTGAAAGGGTAGCAGGGAGCAAAGATAAAGTGGGGATGGTTAATGGGGTCATGTTTTAAAAACTATCACACAGCTATTCCCTTAAACTATATACTCTATGAAATATAACAGCCGTTGCTTACAAATATTTATTAATCCATACTCTTTTACAGATCTACATCTTAGCTCATTATGCTTTCTTCACTAGAATGTCTTTTCTATTCTGATTCATCTGATTAATAGAGGACAAGGACCAGGTCTTCTTCTTTCATAAATAACCAATAAAATTCAATGAAAGGCAAAAGTCAGTCGTGACTTTAAGTTTCTTTATAGATGAATATTTAAGACTTTGTTCACATTTCTGAGTATTGTCATTATAGTCAGGCATGAGCAGGGCAGGAGAGGGCTCCCCCTACCCTACCAGGAATGTCAGGTGACCATCAGATGATGGTCGGGCAGTTGTTATGAAGCAGTGTCATTTGTCTGGGATAAATACCCGAGGTTCACCAAGGAAATCTGGTACGGGGACACACAAGAAGTGGTTTTAGGAGCAGAAGTTTAATAGGCAAAAGAAAGAGAAAGGAGAATAGCTGTCTCCTAGGAGAGAGAGGGGTGCCCATGTGAGACTTCTGGTCTCATGGTAAAAGTGCACGGGGGTTTTACAGACTGGCTTGAGGAGGTGGTGTCTGATTTACATAGAGCCCAAAGATTGGTTGGACCAGGTGTGATGTTTACATAACACTCAAGGAAGTGGCCACTCCACTCTAATATGCTGTTATGCAAATAGGGTCTTTGCCTGGCCAGGGCCATGTTGCCTGCTCCTTACTGTTTTACAAAGCAAAGGGAAGATGGAGCCGCTATTTTGAGCATGCCTAGTCCCCAGGTATCCACTTTCCTATTGGCACAGCTGCTGGCATTCACCCGTGCAAGCTTCTAGCTTGCCTTTCTATGTCTGCAGCTTGATTTTACGGCCGCTCTTTGTCAGAAAAGAAAATGATTTGGAGGCTGTTTTTCATTAAAAGGGGAACCTTACAGAGGACTTCCTTGCCCTCACTATCTGCCTAAATAATTTGTTTTTAACTCCTCTATCAGTTACGTTGTCTCTGTAAAACAATAATTGGTTGCAGCTGATGCCAGAGAAAGGCAGTCTCCTAGATAGAAATACCTGAAACTGATGATCAGCAGCTTCCCGATAAGATCTCAGGAGCTGCGAGAGTGGACTCAGCATGCAAATTAAGGGGCAAAGTTGTGGAGATTTTTTTTTTAATTGTTTTTTTAATTGCATTTTAGGTTTTGGGGTACATGTGAAGAACATGCAAGATTGTTGCATAAGTACACACATGGCAGCGTGATTTGCTGCCTTCCTCCCCTTCACCTATATCTGGCATTTCTTCCCATGCTGTGTCTCCCCAACTCCTGGTTTATCACCTTCCAGGGACATCTGACTGGTAAGGGAAGAACACCTCAAGTGAGCGTGGGTACAGCTCCAGTAAACACAGTGTGCAGACTCACCTCCCAGGTGCTAGCAGCAGGCCATTGCGCATGCAGACAGCCCACCCCAAGGGAGAAGGGATGCAAGGCTCTGGAGGAATGCCAATGTATAAACCTGAAGTCCAAAGGTCAAACAGTGCACTTGATCTCGAAAGTCGCTCGCTTGGCTTTCTTCCAAATGTACTTTTTCTTGCTTTCGTTCCTGCTCTAAATCTTGCTTCAGTTTCTCACTTTGCTTTATGGCCTTCATAAGAAAGTCAAACTCTTTTCACTGTTTACATTAGCAAAGACCTGGAGCCAACCCAAATGCCCATCGATGATAGACTGGACAGGGAAAATGTGGCACATATACACCATGGAATATTATGCAGCCATCAAAAACGATGAGTTCGTGTCCTTTGTAGGGACATGGATGAACCTGGAAACCATCATTCTCAGCAAACTGACACAAGAGCAGAAGATCAAACACCGCATGTTCTCACTCATAGGTGGGTGTTGAACAATGAGAACACATGGACACAGGGAGGGGAGCACTACACACTGGGGTCTGTTGGGGGGAAATAGGGGAGGGACAGTGGGGAGTGGGGAGTTGGGGAAAGATAGCATGGGGAGAAATGCCAAATATGGGTGATGGGGAGGAAGGCAGCAAATCATGCTGCCACGTGTGTACCTATGCAACAATCTTGCATGCCCTTCACATGTACCCTCAAACCTAAAATGCAATAAAATAAAAAAAAAAAGAAAGTCAAATTCTTTCTTCTGAGGAGGCAAGAATTGAGGTTGCTGCAGACCCATATGGATTTGCTGTCTGTAACATTATGCTGAAAATATTTCTAAAACATGTTGTCCTAGAGACAATTACGACATAGTATGCAAGCAGCCACTGTTCCCTCCTCTGCCTATGTAGATATTGTTAACTGTTCAGGACACTCTAGCTACATGATACACACTTGACCTCACAATATTTTTTATATTTTTTAAAGTACCGGTTCCAGGCTTACAGAATATTTTTCAACACAAACTTCAGAAAGGTATTTCCATGTGTTGAATCACTCACTTTCTTGTTTTTAATGAGAAATTAATTTCTGGATGATTTGATTTTTATATCAATTAATGTACTTCTCTTTCATGTGATATTGAAACAAATAGAGTTGGTAGGCAACACAAAGCAGGAAACTACAATTGATTGGACACTTATTACCTGCCACACCATTTGCCAATGTCACATTCTATAATTCTATGAACAGCTATCTCAGGTTAGCATCTTACATGCTGTCTTTAAGATACAGATGAACCACCTGGAATTCAGAGGGTTTAAATCATCTGCCCAAGGTGATGCAGCTGGTAAACATGGTGCATCCCGGAGATATTCTATTTCCAGAGTTCCTTTGTTTGCGTTTCTCTGGAACACCAACTGACTCAGTCACTGTGCCTCTGTATAAAACACCTATCTCCCTGGCCTCTCACTTGATTGCTGGACACTGGTGCTTTCATCACGGTGTGTTAGCGACAGTGAGATTATTAAGAGGCAAGTAGTCCCTTTTCTATTCATCTACTTCCTGCTCTGGGTTAGTCTGAATAAGAATTAATTTTCTAATTTTCTCAGAGGCAAAGCTAACAAATAATGAATAGAGTGGAAGTGAGCTTCAATGCTGCCTGTTATCCTCCTTCTCTCTAGATCCTGATAAGATAAAAGGTGGAGGGAGTTAATGGTTAGTTTCTCCTCCCATCAGGTAGTGGCCAAGAAGTAGCTCTCCTTCTGTCAGCAGCAGCAGGGACATTGTTTAGCCTTTGTTGCCTTAGGATTCTCCAGGGGTAGAGGGTCACTGGGTTTTCCCTTCACGAAATTCACTGATCATTATCCTGACTCTTGTCGGAAGATCTAAGAAACAATGGCTAGGCTGATCCACTACTTTAAATGTAATTAGAGATTTAGGAGCTGGGCCACTCAGGCACAGATTCTTTCTAAAAAAAAAGGTATGTTTAAATAAATATGTGTTTATATATTTTATATAGGCTAAGCAAACCCTTCCACTTCAAAAATAGTACTGTTGCCTAAACTCAAATTGCTCTATTATAATCAATGGCACTGAGCAGATTTATACCTAAGGCTTATGGGTTTCAATTACTTCAGGGGGCAATCTGGTAACTGAAGATAGAAACTCTTACCTTAAAGTGGCATTCAGTAAGAATTTCAGGCCCCACAGGGGATGGTTCAGAGGGTCCCTACCAATATACGTTCCCTCTCCAAAATATGGGGCACACATATAGTCAGTGTGTGTGTGTGTGTGTGTGTGTATGTGTGTGTGTGTGTATGTGTGTGTGTGTGTATGTGTGTGTGTATGTGTGTGTGTGTATGTGTGTGTGTGTGTGTGTGTATGTATGTTGCTTCAGCGATGAAATATTAAAGATGCAGGCATTGTACATTCAGGCACTCTCAGTTATGATCATAGAGTATTGTATACAAATATTTAACAGTGCATTTAACTTATTGAACTGTTACTCTCTACATATAACTACTCATTTTCTAGTTTCTAAACTTTTAGAGCACTTTTGTAGTCATAGAAATGATAGTAATAATAAAAAAATAATAATAATGATAGTAGGGAGAAGATCTAACTTACTGGTTCCACGATTCTCATCATAACTACTATTAAAGAACCACCTTGATAAGAGGCAATGCAGCATGTATGGTCTCATCTATGTAGTTATTCATTTATTTCATCCTTATAATTGATCCTTCAGCATAGATACTTTATTATCCCAGCAGCTGAGGAAATTACAATGATAATGGTGACTCTAATAAACAGAAACTTGGTTGGGAATAGGAGAGTAAGGAATTGATAGCCCTCCAGTTAAAAACACCCAGATCTAATTAGTGACACTCATAAGCCAAGAACTGAGAAGGCCAAGTCTAAAGCCAGGAGGTGTATATAAAGAAGCAACATGTGTAGCTGAAAGAGTATGCTCATTAGAGTTAGAAAAATATGGTTTTAAGTTTTCTTTCGAAGGTCAAGAGTGAAACCAATGTGCAAAAGAGGAAAATATTAGAACTAACTTGGAAAATTTTTGCAAGAATTAGAATGTGTATCATTCTAGCTGCTACCCATTATTAGTAGGATAAGAATTTTTATAAATTGTTTCTAAGAGCGAAGATGTAAGAGAACACGAGGATTACGGGTTCATTTGTAAGGACTCTCTCTGTTGGGATGGGAGAAAGAAGAGGAGACTAAAGATGGGAACTGATGAAAGAAAAACTTCAATTGAATTACATTTAAAGGTGTTTAATTGAGCAATGAATGATTTGCGGGAAGCCGCTAGATTCACAGAGACTCTAGTACAGCTGTGTGATGGAAGAAGATTTATAGACAGAAAAAGGGAAATGACGTACAGCAATTGGCATTAAGGTACAGAAACAGCTGGATTAGTTACAGGTTGGTGTTTGCCTTATTTGGACATAGTTTGAACACTTAGCAGTCTATAAGTGCATGATATACGGCTGCTGGGGTTGGCCAAGACTCAGTTATTGTTACAGCTGCACACTCCTAAGTTAGGTTTTCAATCTTGTCTGACTATTAAGCTAGGTTACATTTCATCCACAAAGACTTAAATATAGAAGTACAAAGTCCTTCCTAGGCCATATTTAGTTTGTTTTAACAGAACTAAAGAATAATTAAAGAGGCAGGAAGAAAAGCAAAACAGGGATCTGTCATGGAAGCCTAGCCCTTTGGAGAGGGGTAAGAAGGTTGGGGCAGATACAGGCCAACTGCCTTGTTAAGAATGAAGTCATCTCTGACAGGCAGGACCATTCTCTTACAACTGGGACTTTAAACACAAACATGAAAAAATTATTTTGTGCTTATTTCCCACAGATCCAGGGACATAAAAGGCCAGGCTTCCTAGGGACCAGCAACATTAATTGCAGTGAGAAGTCATGTAGGGAGTAAATGGCCAAGGCAGAATTTGGGCCCAGATTTTCTTGGATCCAGGTCCACAGGAATCACTACTTCTAAAACCAGGGCCCAATGGGGAGAGATGTGAAATGATGATTTTTTTTCCCCTTTTCTTCAGTGGTCATGAATAGCAACTGAGATCAGCAGCCATTGTGTAACTAACAGCTTGGTAAACTCTTTGTTAGATTCTGAGGCATCTTTAAAAAGGCATAGGTTTAACTGGGAAGAGATGCCTCAGATCAGTAAATTGACACATCTTATAATTCCTGGGTCCTCCTCTGCCTCAATGTCAGTGACTACAAGTTGCTCATGTATCACATTGACATGGCCAGAGCCTGACAATGCAAGGAATACAAACGTGACGTGTTTTCTGTACCTTTTAAAATGAAGTAGAAGTGAACTGGCCTTTTTTGTTCCTCAACTGTGGCTCTGCAAAACAAATATTTATGGTAATTTTAAAAATTTGTTTCAGGGCAAAAATAAAGCAATTTCTAAGACAAAAGAGACAAAAGGCTAAATTAAGAGAGTTGGATGATTAAAATGCACCCTATACACAATCAAAAACACATTGCACAATGAAACCACAATACGTAAAAGAGGATCACTTTATTGTCAAACAAGTAAACCTCTCTTGAAGTGTACTTTTTCTATATAAGCAAATTTATAGTCTTATTGGGTCTCGTTTTTAAATTTTTTTAGATTGACAAAAATTATATATATATATTTATGGCATATGATATGATGTTTTGATACATGTATCCATTGTGAAGGCTAAATCAAGCTAATTAACATATATATTACCTCACATACTTATCATTTTTTGTGTGTGGTGAGAACACTTAAAATCTACTCTTTTAGCAATTAAAAAATATACAATATATTGTTATTCACTGTAGTCACCATGATGTAAAATAGATCTCTGGAATTTATTCCTCCTGTCTAACTGCAATTTTGTATCTTTTGATGAGGTCTTTTTTTTCTCTCAGAAAAATATGTTGCCAGATTGGATCTTTATCATCAGCATGCAGAGTCCTCAAGATTTTTGGCTAGTTTTGTTTATAAAAAACTTCCATGAGACATTTGCAGGTCTATTTGTCATTTAAATTGGGTGAACAGACAGGTAAAAGAAGTTCCTAAAGACACTAACTTCTATAGCTCAATGACTAATAACCATAATTAACATTTATTGAGCATTTACTAAGTGTCAGAGGCTGTGTTAAGGCCTTAAATGGATTGTCTATTTCAATTAACTCTATGAATTAAATATGAGAAAATAGATATGTAGAGAGATTAATTTTCCAGAATCAAGTAATTTGGTCATGGGTAGGCTGAGATTTAAAGCAAGTAGATCTGGCTGGGCATGGTGGCTCATGCCTGTAATTCCAACAATTTGGGATGACAAGGCGGGTGGATCACATGAGGTCAGCAGTTTGAGACCAGCCTGGCCAACATGGTGAAACCCCATCTCTACTAAAAATACAAAAAGTATCCAGATGTGGTGGTGGGCACCTGTAATCCCAGCTACTCTGGAGGCTGAGGCAGGAGAATTGCTTGAACCTGGGAGGCAGAAGTTGCAGTGAGCCAAGATCAGGCCATTGTGTTCTAGGCTGGGTGACACAGACTCCATCTCAAAAAACAAAAAACAAAACAAAACATAACAAAAAATCAAGTAGATCCTAGCCTCCTAACCAATTATTAAGTTCTTCATTTTCTTGTCAATTTCAAGAAAAAAAATTCCACCCATTGTTTGCTAGGCCAGTACAAATTTAAGATTGACAAAAATTCATTACCTTTAAAATTAGTGCCTATGACATTCTTCCTGATTGATAAATCTGAATTTTCCAGCATGATAAATATTTTTAATGAGCTCATGTTATCAATAGCAGACAGCTTTGTAAAAAGATTTTTATTATTATTAACGATAACAACACATTAAAGGACAAGATGGTAACTCTTAACATGTACTGAGCAATTACATATACCAGGAGTGGTATATGAAAAATGTCTTTGATTGTTACCTTTTCATTGGCCATTGCCTAGTCTAGTAAGTGCAAGTGCTTAGTATGACACCTGCTCTTCTTCTGCCCCTGTCATACCACATTTACCAAAGGGAAAATACATAACTCAAGCTGAGCTAGTCAATGTTCCTCTGCTGTGAATGTGAATCTTGAGCATAAAGACAGAAAGAAATTAGAGATGCATTATTCAGAATAACTCTAGAGATGGTCTCTGAGTTTCCATGTCTTAGATCCCCAGAACTATTCTATTCTGACTTTCTTGTGCTGATTATTTAACTACTTCTTAGAGTCTGTAAATTTCCCTAAATCCTTCCAGTACATTAGTGTCTGTTTTATTTTCTATTGTTTTCTTATTATCGCAATGCTATGGTCTGGCTTATTAGGTTGCAAGTGAATGAATACAATTCTGGCCTAGTACTTGTGGTTGGAATTGTGATCTCAGGGTTCAAAAGACAAAAATAAAGCTCACAAAATTTAAATGGACAGATAGATCTGGATATATTAGATCCTAATGCCAAAATTGCTATCCCATGTCCAAAACAGTGCAAGATTTCTGATAAAGTTTCTGATTCTACTCCACTTATAAGCTAAAGAGTTAGTCTGCCACAGTGTCATCGATACTGGCTGAAGACATGCAACGGGTGGTCAGAGGCAAAGGACGGCAAAAGCAGTACCAAAGCTTCGTGTTCATTTGTGTTAGTTCCCCCTGCACCCTGCCAAGTCTAAAGAGGTGACTCAAAGTCCCCATGGCGAATTCCTGCATATACAGGGGTGTGCATTACAGGAAGGAAAGTCTGAATGGTGGGATTTACTACTTTCATAATAAATGGAAGCAATGTGCTTTGTCGGCAGGGGTGAGGGTGATGAGGTAGAGTGGGAGAGGGAGAAGTTACCTCATCTCTCAAAGTACCTTTCTGCAAACATAGCCCTGAAAAAAATGGTCCAGAAAAATAAAGGTCAGGGTTTTGCATTCATAGCAGACCCTGCAAGAATGTGCAAGGATGCTCAAAGTCCATGGCTGGTAGCGTCTCCCAATACTGATGGTGCTCTATTGCTTATCACGCATTAAAGTGGATGTGTTTGTAAGTATCCCAATAAATTGTAAAATAAATTCCTACTCCTCTTCTGCCTGCACCCCACTCCTTCTTGTCAGAATCAAATGGGGCAGGGTCAATTAGTAGGGGCACCAGTTTTGCTTGGGAATATTTTAGAACCTTTTCAGGACACTTAAGAGCAGGCATAGATTTGTTGGGCATTCAGGAAGCACAACTGTAGAGAGACTGTGAAATTATATCTGGTTTGATATTGCTGATGACATCTTGTGTTTTGATGCCTTGGACAGAAACAACACAGGATCCTAAATCAAAGTAATGTATGTGTACACATGGCTGTACACACATTGAAAAATAAAAGTATGATCAAAATCAATGGGTATTTTATTTCTAGATATTTATTTAGCATCTGTTTTTGTCCAGGTACTCTGTTAGATGCTGTGAATGCTGGGGGAAACAAAGTAGATTTGGCTTCTGTGCTCAAGGGTATTGCTATCCCACGATATTTATAGGGAAAAGCTAATTCGTAGGAGACTGCACCAGTTTGTGTGCAGCACTTTACAAGACAAGCGATTTCATGTTCATTATTTCATGCGATCCTATAATGTTAGAGTTGTCAGTATTATAAACAACGGTAGGCTACAAATAAGGAAAGTAAGGCCTAGACAAATTACGTGATTTGCCGAAGACTGCACTGCTGGCATGTTAACTGAGCTAACACTCACAAAATACTTCTTAGATTTCATTTTTGTCATTCAACAAATATTTGTGGACATCCTTGTGCTTGGCACTGTGCTAGGTACTGACTATTCACAGGGGATTGGTGTCTGAGGCCCTTACATCTCAACTCTGTCAACTCTTAGCTGCGTGATCTCAGGGCTATATTAAGGCTTGGGGCAAGGGTGTGTTAGAGGCCTTACCTGCCACAGCAGAACTCACTTTGGGAAGTGACTCCATGTTGTTCAGTCCATGTGGAATGCTTTTTTTTTTCTCTTTTTCACTTTGTAAATTCTTCATCCTCCAGATTCCAATTCATGATATTCAGTATAGCCTTCCCTGTCCTCATATTTCCTCTTCAAACTTCTGCTTTGTGGTACATATTATCATTATGATCAAATCCTTATTTATGTGGATATTTGCTGGATATAAAAATTTCTAATTAGACTGGGTATTCCAAAGAGGGGAGGACTGCAGCTACTTTAGTTCATCATGTTTTATTTGACATGTTGCAAAGTTTCTGGTACTCAGGTATTTGTTTGAATGAACAAATTCATAACTTCTAAAAGTACCCCAAATGCAGTTTAGAATAGTTATTATTTTGGTTTTATTTTTTGAGATAAGGTCTCACTGTGTCACCCAGGATGGAGTGCAGTGGTGTGATCAGGGCTCACTGCAGCCTCGACCTCCCTGGGCTCAGTTGATCCTCCTACTTCAGCCAAATAGCTGGGACTACAGGTGTGTGCCACCATGCCTGTCTAACTTTTGTATTTTTTGTAGAGATGGATTTTGCTATGTTGCCCAGGCTGGTCTTGAACTCCTGGGTTCAAGCGATCCTCCTGCCTTAATTACAGGCATATATAAGTGCCAGGATTATAGGCATGAGCCACCACACCTGGCCATAGAGTAGTTATAGAATTTGGCATTGTGATAGGTTTTCTTAAGTCCACATTTCAGAAGAAAACTAGACTCACAGAGCTTCACAGGGTTCCCTGGGGTCGGTCACACAGCTCACAATTGGCAGAGCTGGATTGGAACCTAGGTCAACACAGCACTCAATCCAGTGTTGCTAACAACCACAACAAAGGTTTTATCGTGTCCTCAAGGAAAGCATTTTACTCCAAGCAACATTTTTTCTTTGTATGCCACAAGCAACTCGCGTGGACCTAGACTGTCTTTTTCACAGATCCCTAGCTTCATCTCCAGCTTTAGATTTTCTTTTCTCCTATTTCCAGCTAAAAGCCCAAGCAGCACACAGCAGGAGTTGACCAGAAAGCAGAGCTGGCAGGGGAAGGATCTATAATTAAGCAAACAAGCAACAGCAGACAGTATCCACGGGCAGCACCACCTGGACTGTCCTTCTAGCCAATGCAAATGTGACCTTCCAGAGGCCTGGGCAGGAGGGTGTTAGAGGCTTTAGCTGCCACGGCAAAAATCACTTGAGGGAGAAGTGAGGAGCACTGGAGAGAGATGACTTTGTTACATGGACCGCTGTTCCCTGGGTAGAGACTGCAGGCCTGGTCTTCAAAGGACTGCTGCTGTTTTGTGTGTTCAGAAGCAATTTGGAAAATGCTGTCATGTCAACTTTATTTCCTTGCTCTCTAGGGGTGCTCAGTGGTTGCCCAAAAATAATCCCCTAGGAGGCTGAAAGTTACTGTAAGGTGTTCACTTGCACTGGGCTTAACTTCAAATGTACAGGAGGCAGAATTTTTAATGAACTATATTTTATAAAGCGTATTGATTTTTTTCTAATTATAAAAGAAATGCACACGCATGCTGAAAAAACTTGAAGTTTTAGACAAGTATCAAGCAAATAAAAAATCATCTGCAATGCAGGTTTTAACTTAGAGTCAATACATAATTTACCTGAGTTTCTCAAGACATATGCTCCAGTCTCTCTCTGTTTATACTAAAATGTATTTCCTTTGGGGGCTTGAGTGTTTGAAGCATTAGGCATCTTGTAAGGCATCAGCACCCTAAAACATTGTTGCTTTTTTGTCTTTTTTTAACGCCAACACATAAATCAAAATTTTGGTGAGTTTAAGTGCTGTGAATGCTTTTCCCACAGTTCATGAGTTCCTAAGAGGGGGTTTCAGATTTACTTGATATTTTATTTTATTTTATTTTTGAGACAAGCTCTTGCTCGGTTGCCCAGGTTAGAGTACAGTGCCACTATCGTGGCTCACTGCAGCCTCAATCTCCCAGGCTCAAGCGATCCTCTCACTTCAGCCTCCCATGCAGCTGGGACTTCAAGTGTGTACTACTGTGCCCAGCTGTTTTTTTTTTTTTTTTTGAGTTGGAGTCTCGCTCTGTTGCCCAGGCTAGAGTGCAGTGGTACTATCTTGGCTACTGCAACCTCTGCCTCCCGGGTTCAAGCGATTCTTCTGTTTCAGCCTCCTGAGTAGCTGGGATTACAGGCACACACCAGCACGCATGGCTAATTTTTGTATTTTTAGTAGAGACAGGGTTTCACCATCTTGGCCAGGCTGGTCTCAAACTCCTGACCTCATGATCCACCCACCTCGGCCTCCCAAACTGCTGGGATTACAGGTGTGAGCCACCAGGCCTGGCCCTTCATTTTTAATTTATTTTGGAGAGACAGCATCTTGCTTTGTTGCCCAGGTTGGTCTCAAACTCCTAGGCTCAAGCAATACTCCTGCCCTAACCTCCCAAAGTGCTGGGATTACAGGTGGGAGCCACTGTGCCCAGCCAGATTTACTTGGTTTTTGCTCTCTCCTGGACTTATCAAATCCTTTCTAGGACTTAGTGCATAGTGACACCCCTCAAATAATTGTAAAACCAACTCTCCATAAGAATGATGTTTACCAGGAGGCAAGATCTACTGCTGAACCTACAAATGCCCAGAAAAGAATGACTCAAGGAAAGAAAGAGCTAATGAATGAGTCAATAGATGCATTGAAAGAAATTTTTTTGGGGTCTTTAGAAGGTGTATCTTTTTTTTTTTTTTTTTTACAATTTATTAAGCAGGTATGAAGTGCTTTCATAGGGGTTCTCAACATGGGGGTGGTGATTTGCCTCTCAGGGGACCTTTTGCAATATGACATTGGACATTTTTGATTGTCACACGTAGGAGGTGGGTGTGTCCTTTACCTCGTGAGTAAAGGCCAGGGATGCCATTAAACATCCTGCAATACATGGGGTATCTCCCCACAACAAAGAATTATCAAATTGCCAATTACTAAAATGTTAATAGAGGATAGGCTGAGAAACCCAGGCATAGCACAAAGGTGGGTACCTTTCACTGATTTTGTAGGGAAGAGTAGAAGACTATCACACTGAGCAGAGTGGATACCTACAGGTCAAACATGAAGGATTCCTGCATGGATAAATAAGATTATAAAGGTGACAATAAAACAATGCCATCTCTTCTATTAAGAAAAGAAATCATCTTTTTTTCTTGGCACAGATGGTTTTAGGCCTGTAAATCTGCCATTCTTTCAGTAATCACATGAAGACAAGGGATGATTTAAAGCAGTTATAAGGTTTATCTTGCAGAAGGAAAGTGTGGGTGTCTGAAGAAGAATAGTAAACATAAATTCTGTTTTACATCTGAGAAGCAAAGCCATTTTGAGTATTACACAGCTTCCATCTGAGATATGGCTGAAAGGGAGGTGTAAGATATGGTCAATGATTTTAAATGATTGATGAGGATTTCTGTAAAAGGAATACAAAGGCCTGGGTAAAGCCAGGACTTTCTGATGTGCCATAATAGAATTTTATACTGTTTTTCCCACAGTCAAATAAAGTTCAGTAGTATAGATAAATTGTTACCTTGTATTAGTACTTTCTAGACTGACTGTCAGAATGCTTTATTCAAAGAGACAGATTTATATTTCACAAGGAAATGATTTCTAAAGCTCTTACAGTTAATAATTTTTCATCAAGAGAAAAGCCAGATTCAGCCATTCCATCCAGAGATTGGGAGATTAGCCCAGAATGAGCTCAGTACATGAAATACATTTTTTTGATATTTAAATGGGGAATCATATCTTAATGTTGTGAAAGAGAGTGCAGAAAAATGACTGTTTTTTTATTACACTAAAAATTATACTTATGTTCTCCTTTGGTTTTTTATGGCCCTGGAATCAGTTGATTGAGAATATACATAACAATTTATGTTACCCAAGCATTTGCCTATTGATATAACATACTTTATCAGCAAATATTTACAGGGTATCCAATCAAAGTCATTTCTAGGGAGAAAAACTCATAAATAGGGAGAAATAATACACTGTTGTCCTGAAACAACCTTTTTCTTCCTTCTTCTCTTTATCTTCATTAATCAATTCTTTTATTTCTACAGCTGTTATGAGGCACCTCCAGTATTCTGGTACTGAGCTATTAATAGGATCAGAGAACAAAAAATCATTCTGTTTCCTGGTGCCGAACACTGTCCAGGGTGCTGAATGGATGGACTCAGCAAGCTCAGGTGAAAGAATTTATGTATAGAGAATAATGGTTTATTGGAAAAACCAACCAACCAAGCAAACAAAAACTGGATCAGAAACTGTGAACCCTTGTTTTTATCCAGTATAATGGCCCATCACCTCTGTGGCTTTGACTAAATTCTTTAAACATTCCTATACAATGCTTTTCCAAATGGAAAGTTAAAGTCCTATGGAAGTGAGATTGATTGTTTGAAGAAAGAGTAGCCTCTGATAAACACTTAATGCAATTCAATAATAAGAATTCATAGAGCAACTACGTTGAACTAAGCACATATGGGATAGCAGTTAGAACTGAGATACAACAGGGAATGAGTCCTTTCCACTGGAGAATTAGTAACTAGAAAAATAAGTATATGGACTTATATTTGACTGTCAGGCTAAAAGAAATCTGTTCTCACAACATATCATGTAACAGAAGAAAACTGTATATCCAATTTACTAGTGAACATATGTATTCCCATGTGTTCTGTGCACATATACAGAGGCTAAGCTATTTAGATGACCCTGGGTGGAATATCTCCCACTTATCTTCTCAGATCCACTTCCTACCCTTTTCCTCTTTGTCTTGTGCCATGAGAGGCTGACCTGCATAGGCTACATCCACGGAAAGAAGGAGAGTGGAGAGTGAGGTCTGGGTATTTAATCCCTTAGATGCTCGCTGCAACTTGCTGCAGGCTTGCTCTCTCTTGAAGTTTTCAGTGTGTGGCCCTCTGCACACAGTCCTACCCAGTTTGAGCAAGCTGTTCTCTCCTCTTACTCCATCAGAACTAGGGATGGAAATAGAGCATCAGCGTACTGTAATATCTTCCATGAGTTCTGTTGTAACATCTTCCATGGGTTCTATACCTTCTTTCTCATGTTTTAAAAGAGGCCCTTTATTAAACTCTCTTCAAATCATTCTAATTTCAAAGTGCCACATATTTTCAGGTGGCATCCCATTTTATATAGACTCCATAACACCTTATAGTAGTACCATGTTACCATTTATTGGATAACTGCCATATACTGGCCAATAAAAGTGCTATGCAAATTTTCTCTATTAATATTCTGATAAAAATAATAATTTCCTTATTAGGGTCTATGTAATTTTACCAAGATCATCAAAGTCCTTGATAAATTTCTGCTTACAATAGAAATGATGTCTCATTATAAGGACCAAAATTCTAGTGCAATGGAGAGTAAGGCTTGGGAGGTAGGCAGGCGCCTCATTATGACAAAAGTGATGATAATAACCTTGTCATTTGGGGCATTTTATTTTACTTTGTTGCCTTAAAATTCAATGCAGAGAAGTTGTTGACTGTAGGGGAAATAAAGTGAATTCAAATTTTGTGTTTTAAAAAAAGTGTATTAGTCAGTTCTCATACTGCTAATAAAGACTTACCTGAGACTGGGTAATTTATAAAGAAAAAGGGTTTAATAAACTCACAGTTCCACCTGGCAGGAGAGGCTTCACAGCCACAGTGGAAAGTGAAGGAGAAGCAAAGGCACATCTTACATGGTGGCAGGCAAGAGAGTGCGTTCAGTGGAACTGCCCTTTATCAAACCATCAGGTCTCATGAGACTTATTCACTATCACAAGAACAGCATGGGAAAAACCCACTCCCATTATTCAGTTACTTCCCAACAGATCCCTTCCATGACACGTGGGGATTGTGGAAACCACAATTCAAGATGAGATTTGGGTGGGGACATAGCTAAGCCATGCAAAAATGAAAGAAAAGAGTAAACTTTAATCTTTATTTACAGGACACTGCAAAATATAAAATTCCACATAGAAACAAGAAACCCATTCAGAGGACAAGCTTCATGCAGTATGTACAGTCCAAAACTGTTCAAGTATAGTTGCAGTGTAAAAAGTGCTACGTTAACAAACTACATTCTTAGTAGAGAAATAGTAAGGCAAACTTATACCAACATAGTACACAGCAACTTTATGCCTCAGCTACATGATCTACAAGTTAAAGGTCCCAAGAGTCCCATCCTGCACGTGGAAGGTAGTCTGTAGAGGCAGTTTCTGGAACAAGATTTTTAACTTCTTCCTCTACGTAGAAATACTTCTCAATTATGCTTAATGAGCATTATTCACAGACTCATTTTCAAGGTTTCGTAGGGCTTCAGTTTTGTCTAAGGCTCTACATTCTTCAGTCATTACACTAAGCTGTAGTATAATGATAATGCTTAGAATGATGATGATGATAGAGATTTTAAAACTTCAAATTTATAGAGTATGTGCTGAGCGAATGTGTTTTACATAAACTTTAATTTTCACAGCAAACCTATGATATAGGTAGTATTGCTATTCCCATTTCTTTTTCTTTCTTTTTTTTTTTTTAAAAAAAAGAAACTTTTTAATTTTTAATTTTTATGGGTACATTGAAGGTATTTATATTTATGGGGTACATGAGATATTTTGATACAGGCATACAATACATAGGAATCACATCAGGGTAAATAGGATATTCATCACCTCAGTCATTTATCATTTCTTTGTGTTACAAACCTTCTAATTACGCTTTTAGTTATTTTAAAATTGCTATTCCCATTTCTTATATGGGGTTCCATAAACTCCTTTTTGCACTTTTGCTCATGTCACCCTGTCCCACATCTTTTCACTACTCAATTTGAGTCCTACTCTTACCTAGTTTCAAATGTATTTCTGTCAGCCTTTCCTGGAAGCTTTCTTCCAGTCCCTGGATATAACCTCTTTCAGGCTTCACTGAATATTAGGAAGATCTTCCTGATATGCAAATTGATCAGGAAACAAATTGAAATATCATCTTAGGGACATGTGCATTATATGAAGCAATGCAGGTCATCGATTGAGGGTACCAGTTTAGAATGGGACTTTTTGGATAATCCTGGGTGGCTTGCTTAATTCTTCTGTGCCTCAGTTTTCTAATGTACAAAATAAATATTGTACTAGAGCTATAGCAGAGGGCCAAAGTGAAAATTAAATTAATAAATGCATGAAAATTGCTAAGATTAGAACATTGCCCAGATTTAGTAAATGCTCAATTAATATTAGCCCTATTATTATTGTTGTTATTATTTACCCTTTTCTTCCCAGCTAATAGAATTAGAAAATTAGAAAATAAAAATGTCTACATAAAGACATTGGGAAAAAATAGCACTTATATCTGTCAATAAGACTGTAGGTGAGAAAGGTGGAGAATGCTTGTTTAAGATTTAAAGTATTTTTTATGTGCGACTGAGGAAATGGGTCACTGACCTTTTACAACTTAATAAAATTATTGCTTCATCTCCTATTGTCCTTGTGGTCTTGGATAAATCATTTAAACCTACAGAATGTAAATTTCTTCATCAGTATAGAAGATAACCATGAGTTAGTAAATCTAGGCCTTGTATTAGGTAATTTTTTTCATTTGTTTGTAAAATGCAAAAGTAACTGGATAACTGGAGCCCAAACGGAATTTGCAGTACAGAAAACTGCATTTTAGGAAGGAGCCTGCAGTTCGAAGAGCTCTTGAACATCAGAAGCAGAAATTATGGGGTATCCCTTTAAGGCATCATGGTAAAATGCCTCCGCTACAATTACTTCTGTCTCTGAGTCTCCAATAGAGTGTTACACACCAGGAGGGGAGACTGGTCTAGCTGCAGATCCTTGTTCTTAGTGGTGGAGTCTTTTGTTTTTAGCCCCAGAGAATACTAGAATTGGGAAAAGTCAGAACCCAAAGGTCAGGATTATGAATAGATCTAATGCCTGACTCAGTTATAAATCTAGCATTCCTCTTTTGTTGCTTTATGACCTTCAGCAAGTCACTTTTCCCTCTCTGGGGACCTCTGGGAGAAAGATGAATGCAACCAGATTAACTTTACATTTACTCCCAGCTATGACTTATTTTTAAAATATGGCCTGTAGCTCTGCTCTTGCTGGCCTGTAGCTTTGCTCTTTGCTAGATCATACGTATTCTAGTTTTAATATCTTCCTCTCTGCTTCAACAGTGATTTATGCCTGAATCTTCTGATGTCATTTTATTTGACTTCTGAAAACACAACTAAAATGGCTGTAATGGCTACAGTTTGAAAATAAAAATTAAACATTACTGTACACACAAATGGTAAGGTGATTAGACGACAATCATGACTGTGTATACAGAATGGAAAAAAATACGTTCCAGGAATTAATAACAGAATGAATGAGACTTGGCACGTGACGCTGTCCTCTCAAGGGAAGAAAAAGCTATCATTTGTAAAGGAGTTGATAGCTGAGAAAGTCAATATTGTGGGGGTTACATTTTTTGAATCAACTGTCCTTAACTGGCCTTTCTCAAACTCTCATTGTAGTATATATTTTGCCCTCAACATTTGTTGAAAGTTAATGTGACAGTGAATGAATAATGTCAAAATGCCTGCATGTAACACTGTGGTTAAGTATATGACTTGGTTAACGCAATGTCTTCAAGAGAAGTCTGAGTCAATCACTGTGCTAATTAAAGCAGATAACAAGGAAAGCCTCACTTTCATTTGCTTTCAACATTTACTAAGCAATTAACTACTTGCCAAACCCTGCCTGGTGATAACAGTGACTCCACTTTATTCATTATTGCTTTCCCTGAGTCAACCACACTGTCTGCTATCCCCAAGAAAAGTATTTTCCTTTCCTTTTGGAGCCTTCCTTTGTCATATCTTTCTCCTTTTCTCTTCCTCCCTTCCTCTTGGTTCTTATGATATTCACACCTTTATTACATTCATTTCTTCTTTAGATGAAATTATATGATGCTTCCTATTATAAAATAAAGAAACAGTGGAGATCTACATGATGAATCAAAGTATTTGGTTTTTATTCTTCCCTTCTTTAAAGGTAATAGCTAGAAAATGTAGAGCACCTATTTTTTTCTTTCCCCCCAAAGCAGTACCTGCATTAAGTCTGGCTCTGAATGTGCTCATTCCTCTTGCTCTTTTTTGATTAAACCTGTGATGTGTTTATGTCTCATTTTATCTGTGCCTTCATCTGCAGACATTCTCATGCCCCTTTGAAACCAGATGGGGCATAAATCTAAATAAATAAATAAGAAAAAATATGATAAAAGATCACTACTCAGGTTAGCTTATACCATAAAAATGAATTCTATAAGCATATAAATATATATGTGAATTCTGAAATAAAATACCATCTGCTTTTATAGAAAAAAAATCACATTAATTTTATATCACAACATGTTATCCTGTGGAAATTCAATCCAGTAATATAAATAATGAGAATATCTAAATATGTGGAACTCAAATGATGTTCTTGCTTCTGCCAAATTAAAAGAATTTTTTTTTATTTTTTATTTTTTTGCTATAATGTGCTCTCCACTGGGTTAGATTTTAAAGTCTGGAACTGGCAGATTTCCCCAGAGTTGCATCAGATATCAGAATCAAGGGTTATTAACATTACAAAGAGCACCACTGTCCTACAGCGTCCCCTTTATCATTTTGAGCAGCTGCCTCAAGGCAACACATTTAACCTTGGGAAATGTGTTAGAAATTCTGGATAGTCAAAACCTGCCAGTAGATTCCCTCAACTGGGATCTACTGTAAAGCTTTATTTAGCTGCAACACAGGAGGATGAAACCCTTATCATTTGATGTTTATCATTTTCATTCATTGCTTCTAAATCCCCTGAATACTGTTACTTTTACTTATAACCAGCAATATTCCATTTGCTGGTAGGACATTGTTTTCCCTACTGAGAATGCCATTACAAAGAAAGGTCTCCACGAAGGGTGTGCTAAATATTTAAACATAGATGCCCAGATTATTTCCTTCCAGGTATTTTAGAGCTAGGTGCAAAATTTGACTTTCTTTTTCTTTTTTTTAGAACTTTGGTCTATTTTCTATTTTGGCTGAAAAAAGCTGTTGCTTTCGTAATTATTTGTTTAAGATTAGAAATCAATTAATTAGAAACAGAGCTGGTGACTGGGTAGTGAATAGGTGTGCTTAAAAATGGCTGTGGTGGCATTTACCATTGACAAAAGCAAAGTTGGTAAAATTTCTCAAGACATTTAAGACTTTTTGTAGATTTGATCCAGTAATTTCAGTTCTGGGAATCTATCTTATGAAGATGTTATTAATTCTGGAGACAGTGGGCTATTGTTTTTTGCTAGATACTAATTTCTTTTAATTCTTAAAACAACCCTATAAATTCAACATTATCAATGAGGAAACTGAAACACAGAGAGTTTTAGCAGCTTTCTAAGATCCCACAGACAGGAAATAGTAAAGTCAGGTCGTCAAGCCAGGAAATCAAACATCAGTGTTTGAGCATATAAACACTGAACCTCAACATTTTGTGCAAAATTTATCACCTAAATTTTATGTTACTATTATATATATGAATATCTAAAAGTTGGAAAAAATTAGAGAAAGATTATGTGAATTACATTACATAAAATGATATAAACTAAGTTTTTATATTGACAGCTTTTAAAACATAATCCTGAATATTAATGTAGAATAGATGTTAATGCAGAATAAAAGCACATTTATTTCAGCTATGAATAGTAAAAAGATTTTAAAAAATGCCAATAATGGTTATATTTAAGTTGTGCAAATATGTCCAAATATTTATCTCTATTCTACCTTTTTTCTAATTATCTCAAATCAGTATATTATTGTAGAAATAATAAATATATTTATTTTGGAGTTGGACATTTAAAAATATCTGTCAAGGACACTGGAAACATGTTTTTAACTTTTTAAAGTTAAAAATCTTCTACTTGCTTTTATAGGTCACTCTATAATCAGAAAAATAGAGAAAATATTGACTTTATCTTCAGTTTTAGTTGGTATATAAAGACTTATAGGACTTTCTGATACCAAGGCGAATGTACTAATCTATCTGAAAGGTTAGAGAGGGAACAAATTTTGCCTCAGATCACAAAGAGGTTCAGATTTACAAAACTTTCAGATTATGCATATGTAGTGACATCCGGTGTTACACTCTATGCTAAATCTAGAGTTTTAAGAGAAAATGTATTACTTGGCATTTAATTCATAATAAAATTTGCGTGCACTAGCATTTGCCCTATCGAGCTGATCAAGCAACCTGATTAATTAGCCAATGTACAATATATTTTATTCCAGTTCCATTGAAAAACAACAACAGCTATTACTATGTATTTAAGCAGACGAAAATTCCTCACCTTGGGTGACATATCTCTGATCCCCAGATTTGTGAATAAAGTTTGACTCTATATGTCACCTGGACCCCACATTACAGATTCCACTTTCTCCTTCCCATCTCTAATTTTATTTCTTACTTGCTTCTAGTATAGGAAGATTTATCCATTAAATGCTGATCTACATCTTCTTTATTGGCTTTCTGACTGTTTTGTCCTTAAGATCTTATTGATGTAACACGCCTCCACCTGAATCAGTTTATTTTTTCTTTTTTCAATCCAGAATCCTATGTTTCTTCCAGTATGGTTAATGTTTCTTATTATTTTGCTCACCAAATCAAAGTTTAGAAAAGCTCAGGTTGGTTTCTCTTTTTTACAGATCACTGCTGTCCAATAAACCTTCTGCAATGGTGGAAATGTCCTGCATTTACACAGCCCAATGTGGTAGTCATCAGTCACATCTGGCTACTGAGCACCTAGACTGTGGCTAGTACCACTGAGAAGCTGAGTTTTAAATTTTGTTTAACTTTACTTAATTTAAATTGAAGTAACCACCGCGGCTGGTGGCTATCATATTAGACAGTGCAGATTTAGTATATCCCTGTAGGTTAATAAAATCCTAACCTATTGTTATGTTTGGAGAAAAACTGGAGCACACTGAAGCATTCGTTTATTTTCACATTCCATTTATTGTCTCCCCTGTCTGTTATAACCCTCCCATTGTTTCTCCTTTCTTCTCTCCCATTGTTCTTCCCTCTTTCAACAGGAGTCTTTGATACATGGTCAGCAGTGTGGAGATAGAAAACCTTGAGAATGTATGGAATAAATCGTAATTGTTTGCCCCCAAAAAACAAGTGGAGAGAATTGACCATGGAGAGGCTCAAGACTTTCCTTCTCTTTAATCAATTCTACCTTCTAAGTGGAAGAATTCTGTTCAAGGACAAAACAATATAAATTTGACAGGAGACTCCCCTAGGGTTTCTAATATTCATGAATCCAGACCAGCCAATAAATTCTCTTCTTCGTGTAAGCTAGTTTAAAATTAGTTTCTATCAACTAAAAAGGTCTCCCTAGTTCAAAAAGTTAGGATGAAGATCATTTGAATGATATATATGAAATGATGTGGCACTGAAAAGAGAAATTTTTTTCCCCAAATTTCTTCTTATACCATGTAGAATGATACACTTTTTTAATGGACCTGTTCACTTAGCACATTCATGGAAATCCTGTGTTTCTCCTGCTTTGGAGCACAGAATTATATCTTAGAGTCCATGGTTTTTCCAAATGTTCTGCCCTCTGTTTCCCTTAAATACTCTGATAGGTGTGAGTTGTTTTTGGACCTTAAGTGTGTCATTGACATTTTCCCTTAGCTTGCTGCCACATGATGGGCTACAAGGTTTGCTGTAGCTTGGCAGTTTCCATGCTGGGCACAGCTGCCAGCATCTCTTTGCCTTCATTTCAGAGAATCTGATGCAACTGGCAAGAGATCAGAAGGAAAGCCAGAGGATAACTGGGGTTTCTCTTTAGCAAAGGAGAAATGGAAAAATCATCTTCCAGACCTTTCCTCTGCCCCAGCTGTTTTTGGGCAGTTCCACCATTTCACTGATGAAATATCAGACTTTTTTTTTGTATTTTTTTTCCTATTCACATGCCCCAGCTCACAGTGGGGAAACAGAATTGTCCCATTTTTATTTCATTACTTGCTGTTTTAGCACAATACTGTGCTTGAAGTTATAGCACAAAGAGACAGCTGTTACACAGAAGGATATGCCCTGCCTGCTGGGAACAGACTCTCCAAATTCATCCCTGAGCCATGGATTGTGAATCAACTTATTAGTTTTTTCTAAAAGGCAAATGGAAGTGGAAGGACTGTCCTCTTCAGTTACTCAGTTGACTAACGTTTGGCTCATTAATATGATTTGGAATTGGCAGTGAGAGAATCAAGGAAAACTGAAACCTATATACCTAAAGGCAAAGGGTAAGATGTTGGAGGGTCACAAAAGGGAATAAGGAATGATACTATACAAGGTGGAGAGAAAAGGAATGTAAAACTCTTTCAAGTTCGTAAAATAAAAAGAATTAGGTTGGGATATAAAATGTATAAGAGGCCAAAAAAGCCATTGAGATGCTTGGTGAGTGTTCAACATGATAAATATTTAATACAAAGCCAAACAATCTAAATTGTCTTGGGAACATGTTCATATCTAAGTAAGGTCTAGAATACTGATGGTAGCAAGGCTGTGTTCGCCTTCCTGTGGTAATGCTAAAAGTTTAATATGAATTCTACGCCATGCGAAGTGATTTGCTAGCATCATTTTATTTACTCAGCATGATGCTTTCATAAAATAGATATTAATTCTATTTTACATATGAATAAACTGAGACTAAGAGTAGATGAAAACTTGATTATGCTCACAGGGAGTTGGATCCAAACTCCTGGGTGTCTGAACCCAAGCCTATCACCTTATCTCCATATGGACACCACTATGCAATGGCAACCTGTACTCATAAGCCATGAACAATGACCCGTGATCGTCTTCAGCCAACAGGCGCTAAACTCTTGACTTCATAATCCCTGACACATTTCCTATCCCTCTTCTCTCCTTTTTGTCTATGGGCTTCACCTTTTCTTTGTTTCTTTGCTGCCAAAGTCACTATTGTGTTACACAGAGATGGGGAAGGGCTTGGGTATTGGAAGTAGGGGGAGAATGTTGAGAAATACTTTAAGGAATAGAGGGATTTGGGTGGGGTTAGAAAAATTGGCATGAACTTGATTTATTGATAGTATTGAGAAAACCAAACTAGTTGAGTTGAGTAAATAATTATAATTTTTTAAAAAGTTACTTTAAGTAACAAATTCTTTTCCTTGGTTTGTTTGCTGTAAATACACACCAGTTACTTTTTAAGGCTTTAATCATTACCCAGAAGTTTAAAATAATATTATTGTGTCATCTAAAATTATTTTTCCTAAAAAATTTCAAGTTTCTATTATGAAAATCAAGATATATCACATTGTTCTTAAGTATTAGAGCAGTACTAGTAGAAGCAGTTTGGGAAAAAGTGACTGAAGATGATTTCTTCCCTTATTGTGTTTGGATCTTTTTGTTTATTTGTTTCGTAGAAGACAGATTAACTTCTTTTATTTCAGACACAAACCATTCATTCTTCCTTACTATCATTTCACCATCTCTGTAGGAGTAAATGTTGGCAATTTCCAGAGTGTGTTTAATTTCAGATGGCTATCCTGAGGCTTTGCAGATGAAATTAAAAAGGACTTTGTGGGCAAAAGATCCCATCGCATTTTTTTTTCTATTGAGGTAAAATTTACATGACACAAAATTCACCATTTTAATCGTTTTAAAGTACAATTCATTCACTTTTAATACATTTACAATGCTGTGCAACCATTACCACTACCGAATTCCAGAACATTTTCATCACCCCAAAAAGAAACCCCATACTCATTAAGCAGCCATTCCTTATTCCCCCTGTCCTCCAGGCCCTGCAAATCACCAACTGATATAATTCTCCCTGAAACATCTATCTGTTTTTCCTATCCTCAATAAGCTTTTCCATAGGTTCAGCAATTTTCATGACTGCTTTTTCCTTTCCAGGACACTATCCCAAATCATAGCCTGGGCCTTCTTAGGTTGATGACTCCCACCTTTTAGAGTTTGCTTAACTAGTAATAAGCAAGTTTGTTTCATTCAACTGTGTTTTGTATGTTTACTACAATGAAGGGGACTTTGTTATGGTTGAGGTAGCTGATAAGAGGTTACCCAAATCATCTGGTTCTTGCCTATGAGGAGGTGATAGTGATAGATAGGAACATTTAAATGAACTATAACTGTAACATAGTGAAGACGTAACACATGAAGGGTTAGGAGTCATGAATAGTAAGAGCATGCTCTTTATAGAGGGTAGTTGGGCATCATTGTGGCTTAGTATCATTCCTTCATATACACCAAGACAGGGAGAGAAAACAAAGCTGAAGGCAGGCGGTGACGTTCACCGAGGACCACCTCTGCACTTGTACCCCTGCCCTGTGAGTGACTGCTTTCTTCCTTTTTCTCCAATCACTGGCTTTATGGTCCAGCTTTTGATAACTTTTTATGACTTTTCTTGCTTAGCAAATTATTATATGTAAAATGTATTCCTTGGCTTATACATTAAAGTGACAAAACGAAACAGAAGAAATAAACTTATTTTGCTGCTTGAATCTGAGATTAAACATAACTGAGATGCAGCTACAGCACATGCAGCCCATGACACAGTGCCCCCCGAGCAAGACCATCTTTCTTAACGTTCTTGTTAAACGAGAAGGTTTGGTTTTGTTTTTCCCAATTTAGATCTATGATAGTGGCTCCAGGCTTAGTATTTTCATATGTTAAAATATTTTCTCCAACTACTTACTCTGGTAACTGTAGCTCTTCATGACATTCTGAATTCCATTTAACACCTGACATTTTAAGAAACTCAGAATTTTTATTCATTGATTTCTTAAATTTCTTATATATTACCAGCTAGTGCTCGACTTACGACCACGATTGGTTCCGACAGACTGGTCGTAACACGATTTGGTCATAAGTTGAGTAGGCTATATGTACAGTACTGTGAAATGATGTTATAAAAATCTTTAAGTCATATTTTATCATAATTTTCTTTCATTATTGTTATATATCATAATTTTCTTTGTTCATTTTATGCCATTTGTATAATCTCTACACCATTTTGTTTTTTATTTTTACATTCGTCAGGTTTAAGTAAAACACTGCATTACCAGTACAATTGGTTTAATATTTGCAAAACATACAAAATCACAAAATACAAGTGCATACAAAAATACAAAATACAGGTGTAAAAAATACCATAGGAAACATTTTCCAATTGCAAAACATATCAAAATATATAAACATGTACGAAACATTTTATTGGCCGCTGGTACTTGGCTGCGGATCGTTGATGTCATCATCTGAGGCAGCCGTTGGGGTTACTGGAGTCGGTTTTTTCATAAACATGGTGAGCTTTGCCTGAATTGTATGTTTCTTTTTTTCTTCATAAATTTCATGATATGGATGAAACACATTGTGCAGCATCCATTCAATCCTTGCAAATCATTTGATGTTTGGGTCCATTGCTTCGAAATGTATAAGAAGTTTATTGGGAGGGGTTTGATGAAAAATATCCAAGACACAAAACACAAATTGCTGTACCGAGTCTGGGATAACAGTTGAAATGGTACACGCGGAGATGGTAGAGCTGCCGGAAGCTGGTCCACATTGTCTTACGCCCAGCTGGGCAACGTTTGTGCTGCCAGACGCGGAGCAGTCATGGCTGGCGATTGTGGTCGTAAAGTCGAATGGTCGTAAGTTGCATAGGTCGTAAGTCAATCAATACCTGTATTGAAAAAAAAGAGACGATTTTATGAAATGCAAATGATGCAAAAAGCCTCCTGAATGTATAAATAAGTGATGAAATAGGGACAAAGAAGAAGTGAGAGAAACCAGGGCTGATTAAAGATGAAGCACACTGTGAGTTGGAGACGAGCTACCTACTTGTCTCTGTGCTGTCTGGTATCCTCTAGGGAATTCACAAACTTCATCATTCAATACCCCTTTTAATTATTTGTGAGTTTGTCTTCACTTGCATGAGATGGTGAGCTCATTATGAACTCCTTAATAATACTCTGCATCCTGTCCAGTAAAACCCAATGATGGGTCCTTGGCCCAGAAAATTTCTAGAAAATGTTTGTGTAAATTCCTTGCACTGTGAGAATTAATATGAATTATTAAAAGAATCATTGAAAGAACAAATAATTGGCAAGCATTTGCCTAATCTGCTGTTTGGGGAGGTGCCAGGAGGTGAAGGTAAATGGGTAGAAATTCCTGCTTGGGACTACTGTAGTTCAGAAGATAAGACTTCAATATTTCTTTATGGCTAAAGTTAAGAAGACAGTGCAACGCAGACATGGCTCATGTGATCTTTGGAAACAGGATGTGGTGAACTCTGAACTTATACAAACTTGGAGAAAATGATTGGTCCTCCAGCATTCTTTATGGGAACTTAGTATTGTGGATCAAGCCCAACTGAGGGATGCTTTCACAACTATTCATATGCCCCAATATTATGATATCATCTCTAGTCTCTTCCAAATTCCACCTCTGTCCATTACTATGAAAACAGACGTAATCAAAGGGACAGGAGCAGAAGCGAAGAATATCTGGTGTTTGATCTTGTCCGAGGGTCATGTTTCAGGCTTTGCTATTTTATCACAGACCCCACCATCAGCTAGGCTATGCCCAGGTAATTAAAGTCCTAATTACCTTGAAAAAGAAAAAAAAAAAGAAGGAGCCAGTGACCTAGACTCAAAATAGCATGGCCCAAAGGGTGCAACAGATAGAAACAGATCTGACCATGAATTCAGTCAACTTTGGTGGAAACACTTCCATGCTAATTAGGAATTCCGTGGCCCTACCCAGTTCCCCTAGCTTTTCCCAGTTTGAATCAAAGTTACAGTTCCCAAGATGTGAAATTGTGACACTACAATCTATGTTTCAGATCATATAGCTTCTCTTAAGCTTTATTTTTACTAGCCCTTCTCAATTTTTCCTTACCTTTATATTTTTATATCCTTTTAGTTTTAAAGAACTGTATTGTAGCATTAGCTTTAAGCCAAGTGTTCTTTATTATTTTCTTTTCTTGAATGGCTAGTGCTTCATTTATCTATTGCTGCAGAACAAATCACAAACCTAGTCACGGGAAGAAGCAACAATGATTTTGTTATGTTTGTGGATTCTGTGGGTCAGACATTCAGACAGGACACATTGGGATAGATGGCTTCCTTCTGTTCCAAGATACGGGGCTTGTGAGATTTGAATGGCTGGGATCATCTAGAGCAGGGGTGTCCATCTTTTGGTTTCCCTGGGCCACACACAAAATACACTAATACTAATGATAGCTGATGAGCTAAAAAAAAAATTGCAAAAAAAATCTCATGTTTTAAGAAAGTTTACGAATTTGTGTTGGGCCACCTTCAAAGCCATCCTGGGCTACATATGGTCCACAGGCCACAAGTTGGACGAACTTGATCTGGAGGTTTCTTCACTCGGATGCCTGGAGTATGGGCTGAGATAACTCAAAGGCTGGGCTAAGCTGGGACTGTGGATAGGAGCACCCCTGTGGGGACCTTCTCACTTCGGCTTTCCCAGAAGGGGAAGCAGCCTGAGAGCAGGTATTCAAGAGAACTAGACAAAGTGCCTCTTCTGCCATACTTTCTTTGTTGAAGCAATCACAAGCCTCCTTGTCTATCCCCCAGGTTCAAGGGAAGGAGACATATACTCGATCTCTCAATTGGGAGGAATGCCAAGAATTTGTGACTATTTTTTTTCTTGTGTGTCCACCATAACAAGGTAATTACCTGCATGAGGTTCAGCTCCTGTCTGTATAAATAATGTAGCTTACAGGGTTATGAGAAGATTTAGAAATAATCTTTTTCAGGGTTCTGCACACCTTTCCCTTAAAGGACTAGGTAGGAAATATTTTCAGCTTTGTAGTCATATGGTTTTTGTGTAGAAACTGCTCAATCCTGTTGTCGTACACTTTAACAGCCACAGACAATACATGAATGAATACATGTGGCTGTGTGCCATATTTTTATTTATGAATACTAAAATTTTGAATTTTATGTAATGTTCACGTTTCATGAAATATCATTCTTCTCTTAAAATGCTTTAACTATTTGAAAATGAAAAGAACATCCTCACTTTGTGGGCTGTACAGAAGCAAGTACCAGATTTGCTGTTGAGCCATAGCATGCTGATATAAGAAAATAACCTTTCACAGTGCATGATATGTGTTAGGTGGTGAATAATTATTACACATTTGGTTATTATACTGGTACATTCATAGTGTCATATCAGAAAGGCAGCTGACTTGGTTTAGGTTTCTGAAGGGCATGGAGGTTACATAATACAATGTATACATAGGTTAAAATAAAATTGTCACAGATATTTTAGAGATGACACAAATATTTTGCAGTGTCATGGGTTAGTGGAAAGGGCACAGATACTGTTATTACAAGTTGAGCTTTCCCCATTTACTGTTTACGTGAACTTCCTGAGTCACTGAATCTCAGTGGCAATTAGGGCCTGATGCCAAAATGTTGTGGAAATATCTCAATATGCGTCACATTGTTTGGTACAGACATTTCTTCATATTTGTTACTAAGATTCCCACTGTTTCCTTTTATTTTTGTATTGCAACTCTGCCATGTTTTCCTTGAAACCATTCCTCAACCACTTTTTTATTTATAGAATTCTCATACATAGCTTATTAAATGAACACATGAACACACAGTGAAGTGGTTAAAGATTTGATTATTGGAGTCTTATGTCTTTGTCTTAAATACCTGGCTCTACCACTTGTCAGTTGTGTGAACTTGGGCAAGTTATGTAGCTGTTTTGTGTTTCAAGGTTTTCATCTCTAAAGTAAGGAAAGGAATCAATGTATCCTGTAGGGCTATGCTAGCATTCAATAAGATTATGCATGTCAAATGCTGGTTTGTAGTAAATGCTTAGTAAATATTTGCTGAACCACAAAGACTACTGCAACTCACCTTGAAATTCCCTGGGCTATGTGTTTACTTTATTGGGCAATTAGAGCTACTTCAGTGGCATAATTCATTAAGCCTGAGTCTGATGTATTTGGTCAGCAACATAATTTAATGTTTTGTCTTTAGTTAAATATTCATTTATAATTTTCTGGAATAATAGAATGTTGGCACAATTATTAGAAAATAATTGTTAATAACAGTGTTGTTACAAAAACAAAATGAAAATATATACTTATTTAGCAGTTATATATTGAGCCCCTATTATGTGTTAGACAATATTTAGTTACTGAAGATATCACCAGTGGAGCTTTTAAAAACAGAACTTGCAAGCCTCTACTCACAGATTTTCTGGTTTCATGGGTCTGGAGTGAGGGTGTAGGATTCCCATTAAAAATTTTTTTTTGGTGACAAAAATATCATTTATTTAATTATTTATTTCCAACTTTTATTTTAGGTTCAAGGGGTACCTGTGCAGGTTTGTTACATGGGTAAACTATGTGTTGCAGGGGTTTGGTGTACAGATTATTTCATCATCCAGGTAATAAGCATAATAACAAAAGTAGGTAGGATTTTCATCCTCGCCCTTCTCACCTACCCTCCACCATTGAGTAGGTCCCAGTGTCTATTGTTCCCTTCTTAGTGTTCATATGTACTCAATGTTTAGCTGTCACTTAAAAGTGAGAATATGTGGTATTTTGTTTTCTGTTCCTTTGTTAATTTGCTTAGGATAATGGCCTCCAGTAGCAAGAATGCTGTGGCAAAGGACATAATTTCATCTTTTTATGGTGGCATAGTATTTCATGGCGTATGTGTGCCACATTGTCTTCGTCCAGTCCACCTTGATGAGCATCTAGGTGGATTCCATGTCTTTGCTATTGTTAATAAAGCTGCTATGAACATATGTGTGCATGTGTCTTTTGGTGCAATGATCCCTCTTCCTTTGGAGATATATCCAGTATTGGAATTGCTGGGTTGAATGGTACTTCTGTTTTAAGTTCTCTGAGAAATCTTCAAATGGCTTACCACAGTGGTGGAACTAATTTACATTTCCACCAACAATGTAAAAGCATTTCTATTTCTCCACAGCCCTGCCAGTAAGTATATGTTGCTTCTTGACTTTTTGATTTTGGTTTACATTTCTCTAAT